>NW_027423107.1:15000-79967 GCF_048934315.1 Petromyzon marinus
CAATATTTGAGGCACCGCAGCCTCAGCAGGGTCATCCTCACTTTGTGCCACGATGTTTTCCTGGCTGAGGGATTTTCCCTCCCCCAGGACCTCACAGAAATGCTCAGCAAATCTGCAAACCTGTTCCTGGGGGTTGGAGATTGGATCACCGTTTTTTCCTCTAATGATGGTAATAGGTGTGGCGCTGCAGGTTACTTTTTTGATGGAGTTAAATAGAGATTTGTGATCACGGGCCACTGAGGCAGACTCCATCTCCTCAGCAACCCGCGACCACCACCCATCCTTGCAGCGCCTCACGGCTCTCCGAACCTCCGAGCGAAGGCTGCGGTAAGCCTCCTCATTCTCTGACGTGGGATTCTGTAGCCGATGACAGTGGGCCTGTCGCTTTTTCTCAACCATCCTGAACACCTCCTCTGTCAGCCAGGGTCTCTGGGGAGGTGTGGACCGCGTACCCAAAGCAGCCATTGCAGCTGCATGAGTCACAGTCCTAAACCTCGCCCATTTACCCTCGACATCAGGAGGAGTTGGGGACGATGCCAATCCCAGCCGCAAGCGATGATGAAATTCTTGCTTGCAACTTTCATCAGATAACTGAGACCAGGCCACTTTATGTTGGAATGGGGTCCTGGGTGTACACCCACCACCGGAGTGGAAGAATGGCAGGCGCATCTTACAGATGACTAGTCGATGGTCAGAGGGCAGATCAGCTCCACGGTAGGTCCTGGTGTCAAGGACATGGGCTCGCATTCGCTGGTCCGTCACTATGTAGTCCAGCAGATGTTCTTGCTTGGACCCGGCATGCATCCATGATGTTGTGTGGATGCGCCGATGCCGGAACAGCGTGTTGGTAATTACAAGCCCATGGGCTGCACAAAAATCTAGCAGCCTCCTACCGTTGTTATTGAGCTGATCTGGCCCATGCCCTCCAATCACTCCAGACCAGGTGCCAGTATCATGACCAACTCGGGCATTGAATTCACCCAACATGATGACTCTATCCCGAGGGGCCACTTTAGCCAGCACCTGTGACAGGAGGTCATAGAAGGCATCTGACTCATCGGCTTTGCCTGCATCCCTCCACGGATGTTCATCTTCGGTGGGGGCATAAGTAACCACGACCACCATTCCTCGCCTCCGGTTGATGGGAAGGCGAGCCCAAAGTAGCCTGGGGCTTACAGCTTCCCACACCTCACCGCCACGCTCCCACGCCGCCTTCATTCTTTTGTTCAAAAGAAGAGCCACACCCTGTTGTTTGGCAGTCTGCTGCCCCGAGTAGAGGACTGTCCACCCCTCATGGTGGCAGGAGCCAGAGCCGGTCTACCGGACATCCTGAATGCCGCATAGATCCAGGCGGTACCGGTCCAGCTCCCGACAGAGGAGTGGCAACCTCTCCTCTGCAGTGAGCGTTCGAACATTCCACGTGGCCACCCGTAGTGGCTTTTCGTTGTTTCTAGAGTAGCCCCGAGTGTAGGTATTCAATCTCCTGGCTCCGCCAATTGTGGTTTGGCCAGGAGACGTCATAGACGCCTGGCCCCCCAGGGCCTCCGGCACAAGCTTATTAGTTACATATTTCAGTTTAATTCGTGGTTTCGTGGTAATTAATTGAAGGTGGAGGGGTTACCAGCCCCTCGCACCCGACCAGAGCCCCCGTTTAGCCCCTGTGGTGGACACATATGCCATGAGGGGAGGAGCCAATCAAAATTGGATCTCCCCCCCACAGCACTGTCCACGACAGAGTTGCCCGTCCGGCACCGCGAGGAGGTAGGGGGTTGTTTTGCCGGACTACACACATACACACACACACATACACACACATACACACACACACATACACGCACACATACACACATACACAGACACATACACGCACGCACACATACACACATACACAGACACATACACACATACACACACACATACACACACATACACACACACACATACACACACACATACACACACACATACACACACACACATACACAGACACATACACACATACACACACACATGTACACACGCTCACACGCACACACACACGGGATCCGCCAGACTCTGCTGAATAACGCAGAGGTCCAAGCGGTAGCGGTCCAGCTCCTAACTTGAGTGGCAGCCTCTCCGCCGCATACAAACCCAACCACTCACCCACTCACCCAACCACTCACCCATTCACCCACCCACTCACCCACTCACCCACTTACCCATTCACCCAACCACTCACCCACTCACCCACTCACCCATTCACCCAACCACTCACCCACTCACCCAACCACTCACCCACTCACCCACCCACTCACCCACTCACCCAACCACTCACCCACTCACCCACTCACCCATTCACCCAACCACTCACCCACTCACCCACTCACCCATTCACCCAACCACTCACCCACTCACCCAACCACTCACCCACTCACCCACCCACTCACCCACTCACCCAACCACTCACCCACTCACCCACTCACCCATTCACCCAACCACTCACCCACTCACCCAACCACTCACCCACTCACCCAACCACTCACCCACTCACCCAACCACTCACCCACCCACTCACCCACTCACCCACTCACCCAACCACTCACCCACTCACCCAACCACTCACCCACTCACCCAACCACTCACCCACTCACCCAACCACTCACCCACTCACCCAACCACTCACCCACTCACCCACTCACCCATTCACCCAACCACTCACCCACTCACCCAACCACTCACCCACTCACCCAACCACTCACCCACTCACCCAACCACTCACCCACCCACTCACCCACTCACCCACTCACCCAACCACTCACCCACTCACCCAACCACTCACCCACTCACCCACCCACTCACCCAACCACTCACCCACTCACCCACTCACCCATTCACCCAACCACTCACCCACTCACCCAACCACTCACCCACTCACCCAACCACTCACCCACTCACCCAACCACTCACCCACCCACTCACCCACTCACCCACTCACCCACCCACTCACCCACTCACCCACCCACTCACCCACACACTCACCCATTCACCCACACACTCACCCATTCACCCAACCACTCACCCACTCACCCAACCACTCACCCACTCACCCAACCACTCACCCACTCACCCACCCACTCACCCACTCACCCACCCACTCACCCACTCACCCACCCACTCACCCATTCACCCATTCACCCACCCACTCACTCACCCACTCACCCACTCACCCATTCACCCACCCACTCACCCACTCACCCACTCACCCATTCACCCAACCACTCACCCACTCACCCACCCACTCACCCACTCACCCACTCACCCACTCACCCATTCACCCAACCACTCACCCACTCACCCACCCACTCACCCACTCACCCACCCACTCACCCATTCACCCACCCACTCACCCACTCACCCATTCACCCAACCACTCACCCACTCACCCACCCACTCACCCACTCACCCACCCACTCACCCATTCACCCACACACTCACCACCCACTCACCCATTCACCCACCCACTCACCCACTCACCCATTCACCCAACCACTCACCCACTCACCCACCCACTCACCCATTCACCCACCCACTCACCCACTCACCCACTCACCCATTCATCCAACCACTCACCCACTCACCCACCCACTCACCCACTCACCCACCCACTCACCCATTCACCCACACACTCACCACCCACTCACCCATTCACCCACCCACTCACCCACTCACCCACTCACCCATTCACCCAACCACTCACCCACTCACCCACCCACTCACCCACTCACTCACCCACTCACCCACTCACCCACTCACCCATTCACCCACCCACTCACCCACTCACCCACCCACTCACCCATTCACCCACACACTCACCCATTCACCCACACACTCACCCATTCACCCACACACTCACAAATTCACCCACACACTCACCCATTCACCCACACACTCACCCATTCACCCACACACTCACCCATTCTCCCACACACTCACCCATTCACCCACACACTCACCCATTCACCCACACACTCACCCATTCACCCACACACACCCATTCTCCCACCCACACACCCATTCACCCACACACTCACCTATTCTCCCACCCACTCACCCATTCACCCACAAACTCATGCACCCACTTACCCATTTACCCACTCACCCATTCACCCACACACTCACGCACCCACTCACCCATTCACCCACCCACTTACCCATTCACCCACACACTTACCCATTCACCCACTCACCCATTCACCCACACACTCACGGACCTACTTAACTATTCACCCACCCACTTACCCATTCACCCACACACCCACGCACCCACTTACCCATTCACCCACTCACCCACACACTCACCCATTCTCCCACCCACTTACCCATTCACCCACACACTAACGCACCCACTCACCCACTCACGCACTCACCCACACATTCACCCATTCACCCACACACTCACGCACCCACTCACACATTCTCCCACCCACTCACCCATTCACCCACACATTCACGCACCCACTTACCCATTCACCCACCAACTCACCCATTCACCCATTCACTCACCCATTCACCCACACACTCACCCACCCACTCACCCATTCTCCCACCCACTCACCCATTCACCCACACATTCACGCACCCACTTACCCATTCACCCACCAACTCACCCATTCACCCACCCACTCACCCATTCACCCACACACTCAGGCACCCACTTAGCCATTCACCCACCCACTCACCCATTCACCCATTCACTCACCCATTCACCCACCCACTCACCCATTCTCCCACCCACTCACCCATTCTCCCACCCACTCACCCATTCACCCACACATTCACGCACCCACTTACCCATTCACCCACCAACTCACCCATTCACCCACCCACTCACCCATTCACCCACACACTCAGGCACCCACTTAGCCATTCACCCACCCACTTACCCATTCACCCACTCACTCACCCATTCACCCACACACTCACCCATTCTCCCACCCACACACCCACCCACTCACCCATTCACCCACCCACTCACCCATTCTCCCACCCACTCACCCATTCTCCCACCCACCCACCCTTCCACCCACCCACCCACCCTTCCACCCACCCACCCACCCTTCCACCCACCCACCCAGTGGTTCACAGTGCCCGTGTGTCTCCCCCCACCTCCCTCACCCCCACGACAGTGGAGCGCCTCTCCCGCCTACGCCACCATCAGGAGCAGGGTCTCGAGTCCATGAACCGCGTGCAGAGTTACTTCCGCATCCCCTTCGTGGTGAAGGGGTCTGCCCGGGGCCCCTCATCGGGGGGGGCGGCGCAAGGGGGGGGGACCCCGCGGGGCTGGTGGCTGGCACACTATGACGGCAGCTGGCTGGCACGCCAGCTCGAGCTGCACCCTGGCAAGCAGCCAGTGTTGCTAGTGGCAGGTGTGTGTCTATGTGTGTGTCTATGTGTCTATGTGTGTGTGTCTATGTGTGTGTGTGTCTATGTGTGTGTGTGTGTGTCTATGTCTCTGTGTGTGTCTCTGTGTGTGTCTGTGTGTGTGTCTATGTGTGTCTGTGTGTCTCTGTGTGTGTCTATGTGTGTGTCTATGTGTGTGTCTATGTGTGTGTCTATGTGTCTATGTGTGTGTGTGTGTGTGTCTCTGTGTGTGTGTCTGTGTGTGTGTGTCTATGTGTGTGTCTGTGTTGCTAGTGGCAGGTGGGTCTCTGTGTGTCTATGTGTCTATGTGTGTGTGTCTGTGTGTGTGTCTGTGTGTGTGTATGTGTGTGTGTCTCTGTGTGTGTGTCTGTGTGGGTCTCTGTGTCTCTGTGGGTCTCTGTGTGTCTCTGTGGGTCTCTGTGTGTCTGTGTGTCTATGTGTGTGTCTCTGTGTATTGCTAGTAGCAGGTGGGTCTCTGTGTGTGTGTCTATGTGTGTCTCTGTGTGTCTCTGTGTGTTGCTAGTAGCAGGTGGGTCTCTGTGTGTGTCTGTGTGTCTCTGTGTGTCTCTGTGTGTGTCTGTGTGTCTCTGTGTGTCTGTGTGTCTCTGTGTGTCTGTGTGTTGCTAGTAACAGGTGGGTCGCTGTGTGTCTGTGTGTGTCTCTGTGTGTCTCTGTGTGTGTCTGTGTGTGTCTCTGTGTGTGTCTCTATGTGTGTGTCTGTGTGTGTCTGTGTGTTGCTAGTGGCAGGTGGGTGTCTGTGTGTCTCTGTGTGTTTGTCTGTGTGTGTCTCTGTGTGTGTCTGTGTGTCTCTGTGTGTGTCTGTGTGTCTCTGTGAGTTTCTGTGTGTGTCTCTGTGTGTGTCTGTGTGTTGCTAGTGGCAGGTGGGTCTCTGTGTGTCTCTGTGTGTCTCTGTGTGTGTCTGTGTGTGTCTCTGTGTGTGTCTCTGTGTGTTGCTAGTAGCAGGTGGGTCTCTGTGTGTGTCTGTGTGTCTCTGTGTGTCTCTGTGTGTGTCTGTGTGTCTCTGTGTGTCTGTGTGTCTCTGTGTGTCTGTGTGTTGCTAGTAACAGGTGGGTCGCTGTGTGTCTGTGTGTGTCTCTGTGTGTCTCTGTGTGTGTCTGTGTGTGTCTCTGTGTGTGTCTCTATGTGTGTGTCTGTGTGTGTCTGTGTGTTGCTAGTGGCAGGTGGGTGTCTGTGTGTCTCTGTGTGTTTGTCTGTGTGTGTCTCTGTGTGTGTCTGTGTGTCTCTGTGTGTGTCTGTGTGTCTCTGTGAGTTTCTGTGTGTGTCTCTGTGTGTGTCTGTGTGTTGCTAGTGGCAGGTGGGTCTCTGTGTGTCTCTGTGTGTCTCTGTGTGTGTCTGTGTGTGTCTCTGTGTGTGTCTCTGTGTGTGTCTGTGTGTTGCTAGTGGCAGGTGGGTCTCTGTGTGTGTCTGTGTGTGTCTGTGTGTCTGTGTGTGTCTCTGTGTGTGTCTGTGTGTTGCTAGTGGCAGGTGGGTCTCTGTGTGTGTCTGTGTGTGTCTGCGTGTTTCTGTGTGTCTCTGTGTGTCTCTGAGTGTGTCTTTGTGTCTCTGTGTGTCTCTGTGGGTCTCTGTGGGTCTCTGTGGGTCTGTGTGTCTCTGTGTGTCTCTGTGGGTCTCTGTGGGTCGCTGTGTGTCTCTGTCAGGGTCTCTGTGTGTCTCTGTGGGTGTCTGTGTGTCTCTGTGTGTCTCTTTGTGTCTCTGTAGGTCTGTGTGTCTCTGTGTGTCTGTGTGTCTCTGTGTGTCTCTGTGTGTCTCTGTGGGTTTCTGTGTTTCTCTGTGTGTCTCTGTGGGTCTCTGTGTGTCTCTGTCAGGGTCTCTGTGTGTCTCTGTGGGTGTCTGTGTGTCTCTGTGTGTCTCTGTGGGTCTGTGTGTCTCTGTGTGTCTGTGTGTCTCTGTGTTTGTCTATGTGTGTCTGTGTGGGTCTCTGTGTGTGTCTCTGTGTGTTGCTAGTATCAGGTGGGTCTCTGTGTGTGTCTGTGTGTCTCTGTGTGTGTCTCTGTGTGTCTGTGGGTGTCTCTGTGGGTCTCTGTGTGTCTCTCTGTGTGTCTCTGTGTGTGTCTGTGTGTTTGTCTGTGTGTGTCTGTGTGCCTCTGTGGGTTTCTGTGTGTCTCTGTGTGTCTCTGTGGGTCTCTGTGGGTCTCTGTGTGTGTCTGTGTGTCTCTGTGAGTTTCTGTGTGTCTCTGTGTGTGTCTGTGTGTTGCTAGTGGCATGTGTGTGTCTGTGTGTCTCTGTGTGTCTCTGTGGGTCTCTGTGGGTCTCTGTGGGTCTCTGTGTGTCTCTGTCAGGGTCTCTGTGTGTCTCTGTGGGTGTCTGTGTGTCTCTGTGTGTCTCTGTGTGTCTCTGTGGGTCTGTGTGTCTCTGTGTGTCTGTGTGTCTCTGTGTGTCTCTGTGTGTCTCTGTGGGTCTCTGTGTTTCTCTGTGTGTCTCTGTGGGTCTCTGTGTGTCTCTGTCAGGGTCTCTGTGTGTCTCTGTGGGTGTCTGTGTGTCTCTGTGTGTCTCTGTGGGTCTGTGTGTCTCTGTGTGTCTGTGTGTCTCTGTGTGTCTCTGTGTGTGTGTGAGTCTCTGTGAGTCTCTGTGTGTTTCTGTGTGTCTCTGTATGTGTCTGTGTGTCTCTGTGTGTCTGTCTCTGTGTCTCTCCGTGTGTCTCTGTGTGTCTCTGTGTGTCTCTGTGTGTTGCTAGTAGCAGGTGGGTCTCTGTGTGTGTCTGTGTGTCTCTGTGTGTGTGTCTGTGTGTCTCTGTGGGTGTCTGTGTGTGTCTGTGTGTCTCTGTGTGTGTCTATGGGTCTCTGTGTCTCTGTGAGTCTCTATGTGTCTCTGTATGTCTCTGTATGTCTCTGTGTGTCTGTGTGTGTGTGTGAGTCTCTGTGAGTCTCTATGTGTCTCTGTGTGTGTCTCTTTGTGTCTCTGTCGGTCTCTGTGTGTCTCTGTGTGTGTCTCTGTGGGTCTCTGTGTGTCTCTGTGTGTGTGTTTCTCTGTGGGTCTGTGTGTCTCTGTGTGTCTGTGTGTCTCTGTGTGTGTCTCTGTGGGTCTCTGTGTGACTCTGTGTGTGTCTGTGTGCCTCTGTGTGTGTCTCTGTCTGTCTCTGTGGGTCTGCCTGTGTCTCTGTGTGTTTAAGTGTGTTTCTGTGTGTCTCTGTGTGTCTCTGTGTGTCTCTGTGTGTTTCTGTGGGTCTCTGTGTGTTTCTGTGTGTATCTGTGTGTTTCTGTGGGCCTCTGTGTGTCTCTGTGTGTGTCTGCGTGTCTCTGTGTGTGTCTGTATGTCTCTGTGGGTCTTTGTATGTCTCTGTGTGTCTCTGTGGGTCTCTGTGTGTCTCTGTGTGTCTCTGTGTGTCTATGTGGGTCTATGTGGGTCTCTGTGTGTCTCTGTGGGTCTCTGTGGGTCTCTGTGTGTCTCTGTGTGTTTCTTTATGTCTCTGTGGGTCTCTGAGTGTCTCTGTATGTCTCTGTATGTCTCTGTGGGTCTCTTTGTGTCTCTGTGTGTCTCTGTGGGTCTCTGTGTGTCTCTGTGGGTCTCTGTATGTCTCTGTGGGTCTCTCTATGTCTCTGTGAGTCTCTCTGTGTCTCTGTGGGTCTCTGTGTGTCTCTGTGGGTCTCTGTGTGTCTCTGTGGGTCTCTGTATGTCTATGTGGGTCTCTGTGGGTCTCTGTGTGTCTCTGTGGGTTTGTGTGTGTCTCTGTGGGTCTCTGTGTGTCTCTGTGAGTCTCTGTGTTTCTCTGTCGGTCTCTGTGTGTCTCTGTGGGTGTCTGTGTATCTCTGTGGGTCTGTGGGTCTCTGTGTGTCACTGTGGGTCTCTGTGTGTCTCTGTGTGTCTCTGTGTGTCTATGTGGGTCTATGTGGGTCTCTGTGTGTCTCTATGGGTCTCTGTGGGTCTCTGTGTGTCTCTGTGTGTTTCTTTATGTCTCTGTGGGTCTCTGTGTGTCTCTGTATGTCTCTGTATGTCTCTGTGGGTCTCTTTGTGTCTCTGTGTGTCTCTGTGGGTCTCTGTCTGTCTCTGTGGGTCTCTGTATGTCTCTGTGATTCTCTCTGTGTCTCTGTGGGTCTCTGTGTGTCTCTGTGGGTCTCTGTGTGTCTCTGTGGGTCTCTGTATGTCTATGTGGGTCTCTGTGGGTCTCTGTGTGTCTCTGTGGGTTTGTGTGTGTCTCTGTGGGTCTCTGTGTGTCTCTGTGAGTCTCTGTGTTTCTCTGTGGGTCTCTGTGTGTCTCTGTGGGTGTCTGTGTATCTCTGTGGGTCTGTGGGTCTCTGTGTGTCTCTGTGTGTCTCTGTGGGTCTTTGTGTGTTTCTTTATGTCTCCGTGGGTCTCTGTGTGTCTCTATGTGTCTTTGTGGATCTCTGTGTGTCTCTGTGTGTCTCTGTGGCTCTCTGCTGGTCTCTGTGGGTCTCTGTGTGTCTCTGTGGGTCTCTGTGTGTCTCTGTGTGTCTCTGTGTATCTCTGCGGGCCTCTGTGTGTCTCTGTGGGTGTCTGTGGGTCTCTGTGGGTCTCTGTGTGTCTCTGTGTGTGTGTGTCTGTGCGACAGTTGTGGAGAGAGTGGAGAGTTTCCCATACCTGGGCTGTGTGCTTATGACGGGCTCCAGTTTAGCAGCAGAGGTCTCACTCCGAATCAGTGGAGCGGCAGCAATATCTTTTCATCGGTTGCGTAACGCTGTGTGGAAGCTACCTGGTCTGTCGCTCCGCACTAAGCTTCAGGTCTTCTCGGCCACGGTCATTCCCTCCCTTCTCTACGCTTGCGAAACGTGGACCCCCCGAATGGAACATCTTCGCCGGTTAGAAACATTTAGGCTGGCCTGCCTACGATCCATCCTGGGTTTAACCAGACTGGATTGTGTGAGGAGCTCACAAATCCTTGAAAGATCTGGGCAAGGTTCCATCGGTGTGCTCATCTGGCGGGCAAGGCTGCGATGGCTGGGTCATGTAGCCCGCATGCCCAGCCACCGCATGACGAAACAGCTTGTGTTCGGCCGGATCGAGGGGGATAAACGGGCGCGGCACGGGCTAGAGAAGAGATGGAGTGATGTGGTACAAGAGGACGTGGAGCTGAGTGGACTTGCCGATGACTGGTACCAGCGGTGTCAAGATCGGCCTCTGTGGAGGAGGCTCGTGAAGGATGCTACTGGGCAGTTGGAGTTAGTCGCCCTTCAACAACAACGGAGGGCGGAGGAGCGACGCTCAGAACAACGAGCGGAGCGCCGGGTGGCTAAAGCACAGCAGGTTGGCACAGTAGGGGGCACAGGTGGTGCATCAGCCAGTCATCTCAGTCAGTCGACCCGTGGCACCTGGGTCTGCCCTGTGACCTCCTGCCAGCGGGCGTTCGACACTTCACGTGGCCTCAGGGTGCACATAGCCTGGCACAAGCGTCGTGGTGACGTCACCGCCACTTAGTGGTGAATGGTGGTTGTTGTTGTTGTGTGACTCTGTGTGTGTATATCTGTGTGTGTCTCTATGTGTGTGTCTCTGTGTGTCTCTGTGGGTTTGTGTGTGTCTCTGTGTGTCTATGTGGGTCTCTGTGTGTCTCTGTGTGTCTCTGTGAGTCTCTGTGTTTCTCTGTGGGTCTCTGTGTGTCTCTGTGGGTGTCTGTGTATCTCTGTGGGTCTGTGGGTCTCTGTGTGTCTCTGTGTGTCTCTGTGGGTCTTTGTGTGTTTCTTTATGTCTCTGTGGGTCTCTGTGTGTCTCTCTGTGTCTCTGTGGGTCTCTGTGGTTCTCTGTATGTCGCTGTGTGTCTCTGTGGGTCTCTGTGTGTCTCTGTGAGTCTCTGTGTGTCTCTGTGGGTCTCTGTGTGTCTCTGTGGGTCTCTGTGTGTCTTTGTCGGTCTCTGTGGGTCTCTGTGTGTCTCTGTGTGTCTCTGTGTGTCTCTGTGGGTGTCTGATGGTCTCTGCTGGTCTCTGTGGGTCTGTGTGGGTCTCTGTGTGTCTCTCTGGGTCTCTATGGGTCTCTGTGTGTCTCTGTGTATCTCTGTGGGTCTCTGTGTGTCTTTGTGGGTGTGTGTCTGTGGGTCTCTGTGGGTCTCTGTGTGTCTCTGTGTGTGTGTGTGTCTGTGCGACAGTTGTGGAGAGAGTGGAGAGTTTCCCATACCTGGGCAGTGTGCTTATGACGGGCTCCAGTTTAGCAGCAGAGGTCTCACTCCGAATCAGTCGAGCGGCGGCAATATCTTTTCATCGGTTGCGTAACGCTGTGTGGAAGCTACCTGGTCTGTCGCTCCGCACTAAGCTTCAGGTCTTCTCGGCCACGGTCATTCCCTCCCTTCTCTACGCTTGCGAAACGTGGACCCCCCGAATGGAACATCTTCGCCGGTTAGAAACATTTAGGCTGGACTGCCTACGATCCATCCTGGGTTTAACCAGACTGGATTGTGTGAGGAGCTCACAAATCCTTGAAAGATCTGGGCAGGGTCCCATCGGTGAGCTCCTCCGGCAGGCAAGGCTGCGATGGCTGGGTCATGTAGCCCGCATGCCCAGCCACCGCATGCCGAAACAGCTTTTGTTTGGCCGGATTGAGGGGGCTAAGCGGGCGTGGCACGGGCTAGAGAAGAGATGGAGTGATGTGGTACAGGAGGACGTGGAGCTGAGTGGACTTGCCGATGACTGGTACCAGCGGTGTCAAGATCGACCTCTGTGGAGGAGGCTCGTGAAGGACGCTACTGGGCAGTTGGAGGTAGTCGCCCTCCAACAACAACGGAGGGCGGAGGAGCGACGCTCACAACAACGAGCGGAGCGCCGGGTGGCTAAAGCACAGCAGGTTGGCACAGTATGGGGCACAGGTGGTGCATCAGCCAGTCATCTCAGTCAGTCGACCCGTGGCACCTGGGTCTGCCCTGTGACCTCCTGCCAGCGGGCGTTCGACACTTCACGTGGCCTCAGGGTGCACATAGCCTGGCACAAGCGTCGTGGTGACGTCACCGCCACTTAGTGGTGAATGGTGGTTGTTGTTGTTGTGTGACTCTGTGTGTGTATATCTGTGTGTGTCTCTATGTGTGTGTCTCTGTGTGTCTCTGTGGGTTTGTGTGTGTCTCTGTGTGTCTATGTGGGTCTCTGTGTGTCTCTGTGTGTCTCTGTGAGTCTCTGTGTTTCTCTGTGGGTCTCTGTGTGTCTCTGTGGGTGTCTGTGTATCTCTGTGGGTCTGTGGGTCTCTGTGTGTCTCTGTGTGTCTCTGTGGGTCTTTGTGTGTTTCTTTATGTCTCTGTGGGTCTCTGTGTGTCTCTATGTGTCTCTGTGGGTCTCTGTGGTTCTCTGTATGTCTCTGTGTGTCTCTGTGGGTCTCTGTGTGTCTCTGTGAGTCTCTGTGTGTCTCTGTGGGTCTCTGTGTGTCTCTGTGTGTCTCTGTGGGTCTCTGTGTGTCTTTGTCGGTCTCTGTGGGTCTCTGTGTGTCTTTGTCGGTCTCTGTGTGTCTCTGTGTGTCTCTGTGGGTGTCTGATGGTCTCTGCTGGTCTCTGTGGGTCTGTGTGGGTCTCTGTGTGTCTCTCTGGGTCTCTATGTGTCTCTGTGTGTCTCTGTGTATCTCTGTGGGTCTCTGTGTGTCTTTGTGGGTGTCTGTGGGTCTCTGTGGGTCTCTGTGTGTCTCTGTGTGTGTGTGTCTGTGCGACAGTTGTGGAGAGAGTGGAGAGTTTCCCATACCTGGGCAGTGTGCTTATGACGGGCTCCAGTTTAGCAGCAGAGGTCTCACTCCGAATCAGTCGAGCGGCGGCAATATCTTTTCATCGGTTGCGTAACGCTGTGTGGAAGCTACCTGGTCTGTCGCTCCGCACTAAGCTTCAGGTCTTCTCGGCCACGGTCATTCCCTCCCTTCTCTACGCTTGCGAAACGTGGACCCCCCGAATGGAACATCTTCGCCGGTTAGAAACATTTAGGCTGGACTGCCTACGATCCATCCTGGGTTTAACCAGACTGGATTGTGTGAGGAGCTCACAAATCCTTGAAAGATCTGGGCAGGGTCCCATCGGTGAGCTCCTCCGGCAGGCAAGGCTGCGATGGCTGGGTCATGTAGCCCGCATGCCCAGCCACCGCATGCCGAAACAGCTTTTGTTTGGCCGGATTGAGGGGGCTAAGCGGGCGCGGCACGGGCTAGAGAAGAGATGGAGTGATGTGGTACAGGAGGACGTGGAGCTGAGTGGACTTGCCGATGACTGGTACCAGCGGTGTCAAGATCGACCTCTGTGGAGGAGGCTCGTGAAGGATGCTACTGGGCAGTTGGAGGTAGTCGCCCTCCAACAACAACGGAGGGCGGAGGAGCGACGCTCACAACAACGAGCGGAGCGCCGGGTGGCTAAAGCACAGCAGGTTGGCACAGTAGGGGGCACAGGTGGTGCATCAGCCAGTCATCTCAGTCAGTCGACCCGTGGCACCTGGGTCTGCCCCGTGACCTCGTGCCAGCGGGCGTTCGACACTTCACGTGGCCTCAGGGTGCACATAGCCTGGCACAAGCGTCGTGGTGACGTCACCGCCACTTAGTGGCGAATGGCGGTTGTTGTTGTTGTATATCTGTGTGTATGTATATCTGTGTGTATGTATATCTGTGTGTGTGTATCTGTGTGTCTGTGTGTATGTGTGTGACTGTGTGTGTGTGTATATCTGTGTGTATGTATATCTGTGTGTGTGTGACTGTGTATGTGTGAGTGTATCTGTGTGTCTGTGTGTATATCTGTATGTGTGTGTGTGTATGTGTGTGTGTGTGACTGTGTGTATGTGACTGTGTGTATGTGTGTGACTGTGTGTGTGTATGTGTGTGTGTGACTCTGTGTATGTGTGTGTGTATCTGTGTGTCTCTGTGTGTGTGTGTCTGTGTGTATGTGTGTGTCTGTGTGTATGTGTGTGTGTGTGTCTGTGTGTATGTGTGTGTGTGTGACTGTGTGTATGTGTGTGACTGTGTGTGTGTGTATGTGTGTGTGACTCTGTGTATGTGTGTGTGTGTATGTGTGTGACTCTATGTGTATCTGCGTGTCTCTGTGTGTGTGTGTCTGTGTGTATGTGTGTGTATGTGTGTGTATGTGTGTGTGTGTATGTGTGTGACTCTATGTGTATGTGTGTGACTGTGTGTGTGTGTGTGACTCTGTGTATGTGTGTGTGTGACTGTGTGTCTGTGTGTATGTGTGTGACTGTGTGTGTATGTGTGTGTGTGACTCTGTGTATGTGTGTATGTGTGTGACTCTGTGTGTGTGTGACTGTGTGTGTGTGACTCTGTGTATGTGTGTGTGTGACTGTGTGTGTGTGTATGTGTGTCTGTGTGTGTGTGTGACTCTGTGTATGTGTGTGTGTGTCTGTGTGTATGTGTGTGACTGTGTGTGTATGTGTGTGTGTGACTCTGTGTATGTGTGTGTGTGACTGTGTGTATGTGTGTGTGTGTGTCTGTGTGTATGTGTGTGACTGTGTGTGTATGTGTGTGTGTGACTCTGTGTATGTGTGTGTGTATGTGTGTGACTGTGTATGTGTGACTGTGTATGTATATGTCTGTGTGTGTCCAGGCCAAGACGACGAGAGGATGTGTGAGCTGCGCCTGGAGGAGACGGGCCTCCTGCGTCGCCGCGGGGCCCAGATCCTGGCCCGTCGCTTCGAGGAGACCTGGGAGCTGAGTGGAGGAGCGGCCTACCTCCGCTGGGCTGTGCTGGCCGGCCGGGCCAGGCCCACGGCCGCCACGGCCAGGGTCCAGCTCCTAGCGGGGCCCTCGGGGGCTCCTTAGGGGGGCCCTGGGGGGTCCTTAGGGGGGCCCTGGGGGGTCCTTAGGGGGGCCCTAGGGGGGTCCTTAGGGGGGCCCTGGGGGGTCCTTAGGGGGGGGCGCTGGGGGGTCCTTAGGGGGGGCGCTGGGGGGGTCCTTAGGGGGGCCCTGGGGGGTCCTTAGGGGGGGCTCTAGGGGGATCCTTAGGGGGGGCTCTAGGGGGATCCTTAGGGGGGCCCTAGGGGGGTCCTTAGGGGGGGCTCTAGGGGGGTCCTTAGGGGGGCCATAGGGGGGTCATTAGGGGGGCCATAGGGGGGTCCTTAGGGGGGGCTCTAGGGGGGTCCTTAGGGGGGTCCTTAGGGGGGCTCTAGGGGGGTCCTTAGGGGGGCCATAGGGGGGCCCTAGAGGGGGGAGAGAGGGGAGAGGGGGGAGAGTGAGTATGAGTGAGGGTGAGTGAGTGAGGGTGAGTGAGTGTGAGTGAGGGTGAGTGTGAGAGTGAGTATGAGTTAGGGTGAGTGAGTGAGGGTGAGTGAGGGTGAGTGAGTGAGGGTGAGTGAGTGAGGGTGAGTGAGTGTGAGTGAGTGAGGGTGAGTGAGGGTGAGTGAGTGAGGGTGAGTGAGTGAGGGTGAGTGAGTGTGAGTGAGTGAGAGTGAGTGAGTGTGAGTGAGTGAGTGTGAGTGAGTGAGTGTGAGTGAGTGTGAGTGAGAGTGAGTGAGAGTGAGTGAGTGTGAGTGAGTGAGTGTGAGTGAGTGAGGGTGAGTGAGTGTGAGAGTGAGTTTGAGTGAGGGTGAGTGAGTGAGTGAGGGTGAGTGTGTGAGTGAGTGTGAGTGAGTGTGAGTGAATGAGTGAGTGAGAGTGAGTGTGAGTGAGTGAGTGTGAGTGAGTGAGTGAATGAGTGAGTGAATGAGTGAGTGTGAGTGAGTGAGAGTGAGTGTTAGTGAGGGTGAGTGAATGAGTGAGTGTGAGTGTAAGTGAGTGAGTGAGTGTGAGTGAGTGAGAGTGAGTGAGTGAGAGTGAGTGAGTGAGTGTGAGTGAGTGAGAGTGAGTGTTAGTGAGGGTGAGTGAATGAGTGAGTGTGAGTGTAAGTGAGTGAGTGAGAGTGAGTGAGAGTGAGTGAGTGTGAGAGTGAGTGAGTGTGAGAGTGAGTGAAGGTGAGTGATGGTGAGTGAATGAGTGAGTGAGAGTGAGTGTAAGTGAGTGAGTGTGAGTGAGTGAGTGTGAGTGAGGGTGAGTGAACGAGTGAGTGAGTGTGAGTGTAAGTGAGTGAGTGAGAGTGAGTGTGAGTGAGTGTAAGTGAGTGAGTGAGAGTGAGTGAGTGAGAGTGAGTGAGTTAATGAGTGAGTGAGTGAATGAGTGAGTGAGAGTGAGTGAATGAGTGAGTGAGAGTGAGGGTGAGTGAGTGAGTGTGATTGAGTGAGTGAATGAGTGAGTGAGAGTGAGTGTTAGTAAGGGTGAGTGAATGAGTGAGTGTGAGTGTAAGTGAGTGAGTGTGAGTGAGGGTGAGTGAATGAGTGAGTGAGTGAATGAGTGAGTGAGAGTGAGGGTGAGTGAGTGAGTGAGAGTGAGTGTAAGTGAGTGAGTGAGTGTGAGTGATGGTGAGTGAATGAGTGAGTGAGTGAGAGTGAGTGTAAGTGAGTGAGTGTGAGTGAGTGAATGAGTGAGTGAATGAGTGAGTGTGAGTGAGTGAGTGTGAGTGAGGGTGAGTGAATGAGTGAGTGTGAGTGTGAGTGAGTGTGAGTGTAAGTGAGTGAGTGAGTGTGAGTGAGGGTGAGTGAGTGTGAGTGAGTGAGTGAATGAGTGAGTGTGAGTGAGTGAATGAGTGAGTGAGTGAGAGTGAGGGTGAGTGAGTGAGGGTGAGTGATGGTGGGCTAGGAAGGATCTCACGGGCTCAGGATTTGGGTTCTGGTAGTGAGTTTGTGTTTGGTTTGACATTTCACTTCAATAACTCAAGCACAGGCGATCATTGCAGCGATGATGATGATGATGATCAACATTGCAATGATCGTGTCGATGATGTTAATGATGATTATAATGGTTGTCGTGATGATCATTGTAACGATGATGATGATGATCAACATTGCAATGATCGTGTCGATGATGTTAATGATGATTATAATGGTTGTCGTGATGATCATTGTAATGATGATGATGATGATCAACATTGCAATGATTGTGTCGATGATGTTAATGATGATTATAATGGTTGTCGTGATGATCATTGTAATGATGATGATGATGATCAATATTGCAATGATCGTGTCGATGATGTTAATGATGATTATAATGGTTGTCGTGATGATCATTGTAATGATGATCAATATTGCAATGATCGTGTCGATGATGTTAATGATGATTATAATGGTTGTCTTGATGATTGTAATTGTGGGTGGTGGCGTTGATGATGACGATGTTGGTGATATCTGTTCACGTGCTGACGACATTATTAAAGGGGCTCTTCCTCCGAGCGTGAGACGCGTGGCTCACCATAGGCCTGGGGGCACCCCCAGTGGCAGATGCAGCGCGTGATGACATTGCCTTGCTGTTGCTGTTGTTGTTGTTGTTGTGACCACTTTGTCAGGGGCCACTAGAGGCTGCTTCACGAGCTACTTTCTCAGGAAAGCGACGCGATTGATAAGTGAGGGACATCATCGCTGGTGGACGTTCAGAGCAGCAGGCCCAAATAACGAATGGTGACGTTGATTCCACAATGTGCATGGGATAAAAACCCAAATATACAGCAGCAGCAGCAGCAGGCATCGTAATCACGACCTCCTGTGTACCAGGCGAGGTAGTCAACATCTCATAGCCACCGTGATGATGATGATGATGAGACACACAGACTCCACATAGACCTCCTGTGTACCAGGCAAGGTAGTCAACATCTCATAGCCACTGTGGTGATGATGAGAGAGACACAGACTCCACATAGACCTCCTGTGTATCAGGCGAGGTAGTCAACATCTCATAGCCACCGTGATGATGATGATGATGAGAGAGACACAGACTCCACATAGGCCTCCTGTAGACCAGGCGAGGTAGTCAACATCTCATAGCCACCGTGATGATGATGAGACACACAGACTCCACATAGACCTCCTGTAGACCATGCGAGGTAGTCAACATCTCATAGCCACCGTGATGATGATGATGATGAGACACACAGACTCCACAGAGACCTCCTGTGTACCAGGCGAGGTAGTCAACATCTCATAGCCACCGTGGTGATGATGAGAGAGAGACACAGACTCCACATAGAA
Source organism: Petromyzon marinus (assembly GCF_048934315.1). Lineage (NCBI taxonomy): Eukaryota > Metazoa > Chordata > Hyperoartia > Petromyzontiformes > Petromyzontidae > Petromyzon > Petromyzon marinus. The sequence continues at coordinate 33,315 of NW_027423107.1, forward strand.
CTCCTGTAGACCAGGCGAGGTAGTCAAGATCTCATAGCCACCGTGGTGATGATGAGAGAGAGACACAGACTCCACTTAGACCTCCTGTAGACCAGGCGAGGTAGTCAACATTTCATAGCCACCGTGATGAGAGACGCAGACTCCAAATAGACCTCCTGTAAACCAGGCGAGGTAGTCAACATCTCATAGCCACCGTGGTGATGATGAGAGAGAGACACAGACTCCACATAGACCTCCTGTATACCAGGCGAGGTAGTCAACATCTCATAGACACCGTGATGATGATGATGAGAGAAACACAGACTCCACATAGTCCTCCAGTGTACCAGGCAAGGTAGTCAACATCTCATAGCCACCGTGGTGATAATGAGAGAGACGCAGACTCCACATAGACCTCCTGTAGACCAAGCGAGGTAGTCAACATCTCATAGCCACCATGATGATGATGAGAGAGAGAGACGCAGACTCCACATAGACCTTCTGTGTACCAGGCGAGGTAGTCAACATTTCATAGCCACAGTGATGATGATGAGAGAGAGACGCAGACTCCACATAGACCTCCTGTATACCAGGCGAGGTAGTCAACATCTCATAGACACTGTGATGATGATGATGAGAGAGACTCCACATAGACCTCCTGTAGACCAGGCGAGGTAGTCAAAATCTCATAGCCACCGTGGTGATGATGAGAGAGACACAGACTCCACATAGACCTCCTGTATACCAGGCGAGGTAGTCAACATCTCATAGCCACCGTGGTGATAATGAGAGAGACGCAGACTCCACATAGACCTCCTGTATACCAGGCGAGGTAGTCAACATCCAATAGCCACCATGATGATGAGAGAGAGACGCAGACTCCACATAGACCTCCTGTGTACCAGGCGAGGTAGTCAACATCTCATAGCCACAGTGATGATGATGAGAGAGAGACACAGACTCCACATAGACCTCCTGTAGACCAAGCGAGGTAGTCAACATCTCATAGGCACCGACATGATGATGTTGAGAGAGACGCAGACTCCACATAGACCTCCTGTATACCAGGCGAGGTAGTCAACATCTCATAGCCACCGTGATGATGATGAGAGAGAGACACAGACTCCACATAGACCTCCTGTGTACCAGGCGAGGTAGTCAACATCTCATAGCCACCGTGATGATGATGATGAGAGAGACACAGACTCCACATAGACCTCCTGTAGACCAGGCGAGGTAGTCAACATCTCATAGCCACCGTGATGATGATGAGAGAGACACGCAGACTCCACATAGACCTCCTGTATACCGGGCGAGGTAGTCAACATCTCATAGCCACCGTGATGATGATGATGAGAGACGCAGACGCCACATAGACCTCCTGTATACCAGGCGAGGTAGTCAACATCTCATAGACACCGTGATGATGATGATGATGATGAGAGAAACAGTCTCCACATAGACCTCCAGTGTACCAGGCGAGGTAGTCAACATCTCAAAGCCACCGTGATGATGATGAGAGAGAGACGCAGACTCCACATAGACCTCCTGTGTACCAGGCAAGGTAGTCAACATCTCATAGCCACCGTGGTGATAATGAGAGAGACGCAGACTCCACATAGACCTCCTGTGTACCTGGCGAGGTAGTCAACATCTCATAGCCACGGTGATGATGATGATGATGAGAGAGAGACGCAGACTCCACATAGACCTCCTATAGACCAGGCGAGGTAGTCAACATCTCATAGCCACTGTGATGATGAGAGAGACGCAGACTCCACATAGACCTCCTGTAGACCAGGCGAGGTAGTCAACATCTCATAGCCACCGTGATGATGATGATGAGAGAGACGCAGACTCCACATAGACCTCCTGTAGACCAGTCGAGGTAGTCAACATCTCATAGCCACCGTGATGAGAGACGCAGACTCCAAATAGACCTCCAGTGTACCAGGCGAGGTAGTCAACATCTCATAACCACAGTGATGATGATGAGAGACACACAGACTCCAAATAGACCTCCTGTAACCAGGCGAGGTAGTCAACATCTCATAGCCACCGTGGTGATAATGAGAGAGACGCAGACTCCACATAGACCTCCTGTATACCAGGCGAGGTAGTCAACATCTCATAGACACCGTGATGATGATGATGAGAGAAACACAGACTCCACATAGACCTCCAGTGTACCAGGCAAGGTAGTCAACATCTCATAGCCACCGTGGTGATAATGAGAGAGACACAGACTCCACATAGACCTCCTGTAGACCAAGCGAGGTAGTCAACATCTCATAGCCACCGTGATGATGATGAGAGAGAGAGACGCAGACTCCACATAGACCTTCTGTGTACCAGGCGAGGTAGTCAACATCTCATAGACACTGTGATGATGATGATGATGATGAGAGAGACTCCACATAGACCTCCTGTAGACCAGGCGAGGTAGTCAAAATCTCATAGCCACCGTGGTGATGATGAGAGAGACACAGACTCCACATAGACCTCCTGTATACCAGGCGAGGTAGTCAACATCTCATAGCCACCGTGGTGATAATGAGAGAGACGCAGACTCCACATAGACCTCCTGTATACCAAGCGAGGTAGTCAACATCCAATAGCCACCATGATGATGAGAGAGAGACGCAGACTCCACATAGACCTCCTGTGTACCAGGCGAGGTAGTCAACATCTCATAGCCACAGTGATGATGATGAGAGAGAGACACAGACTCCACATAGACCTCCTGTAGACCAAGCGAGGTAGTCAACATCTCATAGGCACCGAGATGATGATGTTGAGAGAGACGCAGACTCCACATAGACCTCCTGTATACCAGGCGAGGTAGTCAACATCTCATAGCCACCGTGATGATGATGAGAGAGACACAGACTCCACATAGACCTCCTGTGTACCAGGCGAGGTAGTCAACATCTCATAGCCACCGTGATGATGATGATGAGAGAGACATAGACTCCACATAGACCTCCTGTAGACCAGGCGAGGTAGTCAACATCTCATAGCCACCGTGATGATGATGAGAGAGACACGCAGACTCCACATAGACCTCCTGTATACCGGGCGAGGTAGTCAACATCTCATAGCCACCGTGATGATGATGATGATGATGAGAGACGCAGACTCCACATAGACCTCCTGTATACCAGGCGAGGTAGTCAACATCTCATAGACACCGTGATGATGATGATGAGAGAAACAGTCTCCACATAGACCTCCAGTGTACCAGGCGAGGTAGTCAACATCTCAAAGCCACCGTGATGATGATGAGAGAGAGACGTAGACTCCACATAGACCTCCTGTGTACCAGGCAAGGTAGTCAACATCTCATAGCCACCGTGGTGATAATGAGAGAGACGCAGACTCCACATAGACCTCCTGTGTACCTGGCGAGGTAGTCAACATCTCATAGCCACGGTGATGATGATGATGATGATGAGAGAGAGACGCAGACTCCACATAGACCTCCTGTAGACCAGGCGAGGTAGTCAACATCTCATAGCCACTGTGATGATGAGAGAGACGCAGACTCCACATAGACCTCCTGTAGACCAGTCGAGGTAGTCAACATCTCATAGCCACCGTGATGAGAGACGCAGACTCCAAATAGACCTCCAGTGTACCAGGCGAGTTAGTCAACATCTCATAGCCACAGTGATGATGATGAGAGACACACAGACTCCAAATAGACCTCCTGTAACCAGGCGAGGTAGTCAACATCTCATAGCCACCGTGGTGATAATGAGAGAGACGCAGACTCCACATAGACCTCCTGTATACCAGGCGAGGTAGTCAACATTTCATAGCCACAGTGATGATGATGAGAGAGAGACGCAGACTCCACATAGACCTCATGTATACCAGGCGAGGTAGTCAACATCTCATAGACACTGTGATGATGATGATGATGATGAGAGAGAGACGCAGACTCCACATAGACCTCATGTATACCAGGCGAGGTAGTCAACATCTCTTAGCCACCGTGATGATGATGAGAGAGACACAGACTCCACATAGACCTCCCGTATACCAGGCGAGGTAGTCAACATCTCATAGCCACCGTGATGATGATGATGATGATGATGAGACACACAGACTCCACATAGACCTCCTGTGTACCAGGCGAGGTAGTCAACATCGCATAGACACCGTGATGATGATGATGAGAGACACACAGACTCCACATAGACCTCCTGTATACCTGGCGAGGTAGTCAACATCTCATAGCCACCGTGATGATGATGAGAGAGACACAGACTCCACATAGACCTCCTGTGTACCAGGCGAGGTAGTCAACATCTCATCGCCACTGTGATGATGATGAGAGACACAGACTCCACATAGACCTCCTGTAGACCAGGCGAGGTAGTCAACATCTCATAGCCACCGTGGTGATAATGAGAGAGACGCAGACTCCACATAGATCTCCTGTGGACCAGGCGACGTAGTCAACATCTCATAGCCACTGTGATGATGATGAGAGACACGCAGACTCAACATAGACCTCCTGTAGCCCAGGCGAGGTAGTCAACATCTCATAGCCACTGTGATGATGATGAGAGAGACGCAGACTCCACATAGACCTCCTGTATACCAGGCGAGGTAGTCAACATTTCATAGCCACAGTGATGATGTTGAGAGACACGCAGACTCGATATAGACCTCCTGTGTACCAGGCGAGGTAGTCAACATCTCATAGCCACCGTGATGATAATGAGAGACACACAGACTCCACATAGATCTCCTGTGCACCAGGCGAGGTAGTCAACATCGCATAGCCACCGTGATGATGATGATGAGAGAGACACAGACTCCACATAGACCTCCTGTAGACCAGGCGAGGTAGTCAACATCTCATAGCCACCGTGATGATGATGAGAGAGACGCAGACTCCACATAGACCTCCTGTAGACCAGGCGAGGTAGTCAACATCTCATAGACACCGTGATGATGATGAGAGAGACGCAGATTCCACATAGACCTCCTGTAGACCAGAAGAGGTAGTCAACATCTCCTAGCCACCGTGGTGATGATGAGAGACACAGACTCCACATAGACCTTCTGTATATCAGGCGAGGTAGTCAACATCTCATAGCCACCGTGATGATGATGAGAGACACACAGACTCCACATACACCTCCTGTGTACCAGGCGAGGTAGTCAACATCTCATAGCCACAGTGATGATGATGATGATGAGAGAGAGACACAGACTCCACATAGACCTCCTGTACACCAAGCGAGGTAGTCAACATCGCATAGCCACTGTGATGATGATGAGAGACACAGACTCCACAAAGACCTCCTGTGTACCAGGCAAGGTAGTCAACATCTCATAACCACCGTGGTGATAATGAGAGAGACGCAGACTCCACATAGACCTCCTGTGTACCAGGCGAGGTAGTCAACATCTCATAGCCACCGTGGTGATAATGAGAGAGACACAGACTCCACATAGATCTCCTGTGTACCAGGCGAGGTAGTCAACATCTCATAGCCACCGTGATGATGATGAGAGAGAGAGACGCAGACTCCACATAGATCTCCTGTGTACCAGGTGAGGTAGTCAACATCTCATAGCCACCGTGATGATGATGAGAGACACAGACTCCACATAGACCTCCTGTAGCCCAGGCGAGGTAGTCAACATCTCATAGCCACCGTGATGATGATGAGAGAGACGCAGACTCCACATAGACCTCCTGTAGACCAGGCGAGGTAGTCAACATCTCATAGACACCGTGATGATGATGAGAGAGACGCAGATTCCACATAGACCTTCTGTAGACCAGGCGAGGTAGTCAACATCTCATAGCCACCGTGATGATGATGAGAGACACACAGACTCCACATACACCTCCTGTGTACCAGGCGAGGTAGTCAACATCTCATAGCCACAGTGATAATGATGATGATGAGAGAGAGACACAGACTCCACATAGACCTCCTGTGTACCAGGCGAGGTAGTCAACATCTCATCGCCACTGTGATGATGATGAGAGACACAGACTCCACATAGACCTCCTGTAGACCAGGCGAGGTAGTCAACATCTCATAGCCACCGTGGTGATAATGAGAGAGACGCAGACTCCACATAGATCTCCTGTGTACCAGGCGACGTAGTCAACATCTCATAGCCACTGTGATGATGATGAGAGACACGCAGACTCAACATAGACCTCCTGTAGCCCAGGCGAGGTAGTCAACATCTCATAGCCACTGTGATGATGATGAGAGAGACGCAGACTCCACATAGACCTCCTGTATACCAGGCGAGGTAGTCAACATTTCATAGCCACAGTGATGATGTTGAGAGACACGCAGACTCGATATAGACCTCCTGTGTACCAGGCGAGGTAGTCAACATCTCATAGCCACCGTGATGATAATGAGAGACACACAGACTCCACATAGATCTCCTGTGCACCAGGCGAGGTAGTCAACATCGCATAGCCACCGTGATAATGATGATGAGAGAGACACAGACTCCACATAGATCTCCTGTAGACCAGGCGAGGTAGTCAACATCTCATAGCCACCGTGATGATGATGAGAGAGACGCAGACTCCACATAGACCTCCTGTAGACCAGGCGAGGTAGTCAACATCTCATAGACACCGTGATGATGATGAGAGAGACGCAGATTCCACATAGACCTCCTGTAGACCAGAAGAGGTAGTCAACATCTCCTAGCCACCGTGGTGATGATGAGAGACACAGACTCCACATAGACCTTCTGTATATCAGGCGAGGTAGTCAACATCTCATAGCCACCGTGATGATGATGAGAGACACACAGACTCCACATACACCTCCTGTGTACCAGGCGAGGTAGTCAACATCTCATAGCCACAGTGATTATGATGATGAGAGAGAGACACAGACTCCACATAGACCTCCTGTACACCAAGCGAGGTAGTCAACATCGCATAGCCACTGTGATGATGATGAGAGACACAGACTCCACAAAGACCTCCTGTGTACCAGGCAAGGTAGTCAACATCTCATAACCACCGTGGTGATAATGAGAGAGACGCAGACTCAACATAGACCTCCTGTGCACCAGGCGAGGTAGTCAACATCTCATAGCCACCGTGGTGATAATGAGAGAGACACAGACTCCACATAGATCTCCTGTGTACCAGGCGAGGTAGTCAACATCTCATAGCCACCGTGATGATGATGAGAGAGAGAGACGCAGACTCCACATAGATCTCCTGTGTACCAGGTGAGGTAGTCAACATCTCATAGCCACCGTGATGATGATGAGAGACACGCAGACTCAACATAGACCTCCTGTAGGCCAGGCGAGGTAGTCAACATCTCATAGCCACAGTGATGATGATGATGATGAGAGACACAGACTCCACATAGACCTCCTGTATCCCAGGCGAGGTAGTCAACATCTCATAGCCACCGTGATGATGATGAGAGAGACGCAGACTCCACATAGACCTCCTGTAGACCAGGTGAGGTAGTCAACATCTCATAGACACCGTGATGATGATGAGAGAGACGCAGATTCCACATAGACCTCCTGTAGACCAGAAGAGGTAGTCAACATCTCCTAGCCACCGTGGTGATGATGAGAGACACAGACTCCACATAGACCTTCTGTAGACCAGGCGAGGTAGTCAACATCTCATAGCCACCGTGATGATGATGAGAGACACACAGACTCCACATACACCTCCTGTGTACCAGGCGAGGTAGTCAACATCTCATAGCCACAGTGATGATGATGATGATGAGAGAGAGACACAGACTCCACATAGACCTCCTGTACACCAAGCGAGGTAGTCAACATCGCATAGCCACTGTGATGATGATGAGAGACACAGACTCCACAAAGACCTCCTGTGTACTAGGCAAGGTAGTCAACATCTCATAGCCACCGTGGTGATAATGAGAGAGACGCAGACTCCACATAGACCTCCTGTGTACCAGGCGAGGTAGTCAACATCTCATAGCCACCGTGGTGATAATGAGAGAGACACAGACTCCACATAGATCTCCTGTGTACCAGGCGAGGTAGTCAACATCTCATAGCCACCGTGATGATGATGAGAGAGAGAGACGCAGACTCCACATAGATCTCCTGTGTACCAGGTGAGGTAGTCAACATCTCATAGCCACCGTGATGATGATGAGAGACACGCAGACTCAACATAGACCTCCTGTAGCCCAGGCCAGGTAGTCAACATCTCATAGCCACTGTGATGATGATGAGAGAGACGCAGACTCCACATAGACCTCCTGTAGCCCAGGCGAGGTAGTCAACATCTCATAGCCACAGTGATGATGATGATGAGAGACACAGACTCCACATAGACCTCCTGTAGCCCAGGCGAGGTAGTCAACATATAGCCACAGTGATGATGATGAGAGAGACAGACTCTAGATAGACCTCCTGTACACCAAGCGAGGTAGTCAACATCGCATAGCCACTGTGATGATGATGAGAGACACAGACTCCACAAAGACCTCCTGTGTACCAGGCAAGGTAGTCAACATCTCATAGCCACCGTGGTGATAATGAGAGAGACGCAGACTCCACATAGACCTCCTGTGTACCAGGCGAGGTAGTCAACATCTCATAGCCACCGTGATGATGATGATGAGAGAGACGCAGACTCCACATAGACCTCCTGTATACCAGTCGAGGTAGTCAACATCTCATAGCCACCGTGATGAGAGACGCAGACTCCAAATAGACCTCCAGTGTACCAGGCGAGTTAGTCAACATCTCATAGCCACAGTGATGATGATGAGAGACACACAGACTCCAAATAGACCTCCTGTAACCAGGCGAGGTAGTCAACATCTCATAGCCACCGTGGTGATAATGAGAGAGACGCAGACTCCACATAGACCTCCTGTATACCAGGCGAGGTAGTCAACATTTCATAGCCACAGTGATGATGATGAGAGAGAGACGCAGACTCCACATAGACCTCATGTATACCAGGCGAGGTAGTCAACATCTCATAGACACTGTGATGATGATGATGATGATGAGAGAGAGACGCAGACTCCACATAGACCTCATGTATACCAGGCGAGGTAGTCAACATCTCTTAGCCACCGTGATGATGATGAGAGAGACACAGACTCCACATAGACCTCCCGTATACCAGGCGAGGTAGTCAACATCTCATAGCCACCGTGATGATGATGATGATGAGACACACACACTCCACATAGACCTCCTGTGTACCAGGCGAGGTAGTCAACATCGCATAGACACCGTGATGATGATGATGAGAGACACACAGACTCCACATAGACCTCCTGTATACCTGGCGAGGTAGTCAACATCTCATAGCCACCGTGATGATGATGAGAGAGACACAGACTCCACATAGACCTCCTGTGTACCAGGCGAGGTAGTCAACATCTCATCGCCACTGTGATGATGATGAGAGACACAGACTCCACATAGACCTCCTGTAGACCAGGCGAGGTAGTCAAAATCTCATAGCCACCGTGGTGATAATGAGAGAGACGCAGACTCCACATAGATCTCCTGTGTACCAGGCGACGTAGTCAACATCTCATAGCCACTGTGATGATGATGAGAGACACGCAGACTCAACATAGACCTCCTGTAGCCCAGGCGAGGTAGTCAACATCTCATAGCCACTGTGATGATGATGAGAGAGACGCAGACTCCACATAGACCTCCTGTATACCAGGCGAGGTAGTCAACATTTCATAGCCACAGTGATGATGTTGAGAGACACGCAGACTCGATATAGACCTCCTGTGTACCAGGCGAGGTAGTCAACATCTCATAGCCACCGTGATGATAATGAGAGACACACAGACTCCACATAGATCTCCTGTGCACCAGGCGAGGTAGTCAACATCGCATAGCCACCGTGATGATGATGATGAGAGAGACACAGACTCCACATAGACCTCCTGTATACCAGGCGAGGTAGTCAACATCTCATAGCCACCGTGATGATGATGAGAGAGACGCAGACTCCACATAGACCTCCTGTAGACCAGGCGAGGTAGTCAACATCTCATAGACACCGTGATGATGATGAGAGAGACGCAGATTCCACATAGACCTCCTGTAGACCAGAAGAGGTAGTCAACATCTCATAGCCACCGTGATGATGATGAGAGAGACGCAGACTCCACATAGACCTCCTGTAGACCAGGCGAGGTAGTCAACATCTCCTAGCCACCGTGGTGATGATGAGAGACACAGACTCCACATAGACCTTCTGTATATCAGGCGAGGTAGTCAACATCTCATAGCCACCGTGATGATGATGAGAGACACACAGACTCCACATACACCTCCTGTGTACCAGGCGAGGTAGTCAACATCTCATAGCCACAGTGATGATGATGATGAGAGAGAGACACAGACTCCACATAGACCTCCTGTACACCAAGCGAGGTAGTCAACATCGCATAGCCACTGTGATGATGATGAGAGACACAGACTCCACAAAGACCTCCTGTGTACCAGGCAAGGTAGTCAACATCTCATAACCACCGTGGTGATAATGAGAGAGACACAGACTCCACATAGACCTCCTGTGTACCAGGCGAGGTAGTCAACATCTCATAGCCACCGTGGTGATAATGAGAGAGACACAGACTCCACATAGATCTCCTGTGTACCAGGCGAGGTAGTCAACATCTCATAGCCACCGTGATGATGATGAGAGAGAGAGACGCAGACTCCACATAGATCTCCTGTGTACCAGGTGAGGTAGTCAACATCTCATAGCCACCGTGATGATGATGAGAGACACGCAGACTCAACATAGACCTCCTGTAGCCCAGGCGAGGTAGTCAACATCTCATAGCCACAGTGATGATGATGATGAGAGACACAGACTCCACATAGACCTCCTGTAGCCCAGGCGAGGTAGTCAACATCTCATAGCCACCGTGATGATGATGAGAGAGACGCAGACTCCACATAGACCTCCTGTAGACCAGGCGAGGTAGTCAACATCTCATAGACACCGTGATGATGATGAGAGAGACGCAGATTCCACATAGACCTCCTGTAGACCAGAAGAGGTAGTAAACATCTCCTAGCCACCGTGGTGATGATGAGAGACACACAGACTCCACATACACCTCCTGTGTACCAGGCGAGGTAGTCAACATCTCATAGCCACAGTGATGATGATGATGATGATGAGAGAGAGACACAGACTCCACATAGACCTCCTGTGTACCAGGCGAGGTAGTCAACATCTCATCGCCACTGTGATGATGATGAGAGACACAGACTCCACATAGACCTCCTGTATACCAGGCGAGGTAGTCAACATCTCATAGCCACCGTGGTGATAATGAGAGAGACGCAGACTCCACATAGATCTCCTGTGTACCAGGCGACGTAGTCAACATCTCATAGCCACTGTGATGATGATGAGAGACACGCAGACTCAACATAGACCTCCTGTAGCCCAGGCGAGGTAGTCAACATCTCATAGCCACTGTGATGATGATGAGAGAGACGCAGACTCCACATAGACCTCCTGTATACCAGGCGAGGTAGTCAACATTTCATAGCCACAGTGATGATGTTGAGAGACACGCAGACTCGATATAGACCTCCTGTGTACCAGGCGAGGTAGTCAACATCTCATAGCCACCGTGATGATAATGAGAGACACACAGACTCCACATAGATCTCCTGTGCACCAGGCGAGGTAGTCAACATCGCATAGCCACCGTGATGATGATGATGAGAGAGACACAGACTCCACATAGACCTCCTGTAGACCAGGCGAGGTAGTCAACATCTCATAGCCACCGTGATGATGATGAGAGAGACGCAGACTCCACATAGACCTCCTGTAGACCAGGCGAGGTAGTCAACATCTCATAGACACCGTGATGATGATGAGAGAGACGCAGATTCCACATAGACCTCCTGTAGACCAGAAGAGGTAGTCAACATCTCCTAGCCACCGTGGTGATGATGAGAGACACAGACTCCACATAGACCTTCTGTATATCAGGCGAGGTAGTCAACATCTCATAGCCACCGTGATGATGATGAGAGACACACAGACTCCACATACACCTCCTGTGTACCAGGCGAGGTAGTCAACATCTCATAGCCACAGTGATTATGATGATGAGAGAGAGACACGACTCCACATAGACCTCCTGTACACCAAGCGAGGTAGTCAACATCGCATAGCCACTGTGATGATGATGAGAGACACAGACTCCACAAAGACCTCCTGTGTACCAGGCAAGGTAGTCAACATCTCATAACCACCGTGGTGATAATGAGAGAGACGCAGACTCCACATAGACCTCCTGTGTACCAGGCGAGGTAGTCAACATCTCATAGCCACCGTGGTGATAATGAGAGAGACACAGACTCCACATAGATCTCCTGTGTACCAGGCGAGGTAGTCAACATCTCATAGCCACCGTGATGATGATGAGAGAGAGAGACGCAGACTCCACATAGATCTCCTGTGTACCAGGTGAGGTAGTCAACATCTCATAGCCACCGTGATGATGATGAGAGACACGCAGACTCAACATAGACCTCCTGTAGCCCAGGCGAGGTAGTCAACATCTCATAGCCACAGTGATGATGATGATGATGAGAGTCACAGACTCCACATAGACCTCCTGTAGCCCAGGCGAGGTAGTCAACATCTCATAGCCACCGTGATGATGATGAGAGAGACGCAGACTCCACATAGACCTCCTGTAGACCAGGCGAGGTAGTCAACATCTCATAGACACCGTGATGATGATGAGAGAGACGCAGATTCCACATAGACCTCCTGTAGACCAGAAGAGGTAGTCAACATCTCCTAGCCACCGTGGTGATGATGAGAGACACAGACTCCACATAGACCTTCTGTAGACCAGGCGAGGTAGTCAACATCTCATAGCCACCGTGATGATGATGAGAGACACACAGACTCCACATACACCTCCTGTGTACCAGGCGAGGTAGTCAACATCTCATAGCCACAGTGATGATGATGATGATGAGAGAGAGACACAGACTCCACATAGATCTCCTGTGTACCAGGCGAGGTAGTCAACATCTCATAGCCACCGTGATGATGATGAGAGAGAGAGACGCAGACTCCACATAGATCTCCTGTGTACCAGGTGAGGTAGTCAACATCTCATAGCCACCGTGATGATGATGAGAGACACGCAGACTCAACATAGACCTCCTGTAGCCCAGGCCAGGTAGTCAACATCTCATAGCCACTGTGATGATGATGAGAGAGACGCAGACTCCACATAGACCTCCTGTAGCCCAGGCGAGGTAGTCAACATCTCATAGCCACAGTGATGATGATGATGAGAGACACAGACTCCACATAGACCTCCTGTAGCCCAGGCGAGGTAGTCAACATATAGCCACAGTGATGATGATGAGAGAGACAGACTCTACATAGACCTCCTGTACACCAAGCGAGGTAGTCAACATCGCATAGCCACTGTGATGATGATGAGAGACACAGACTCCACAAAGACCTCCTGTGTACCAGGCAAGGTAGTCAACATCTCATAGCCACCGTGGTGATAATGAGAGAGACGCAGACTCCACATAGACCTCCTGTGTGTACCAGGCGAGGTAGTCAACATCTCATAGCCACCGTGGTGATAATGAGAGAGACACAGACTCCACATAGATCTCCTGTGTACCAGGCGAGGTAGTCAACATCTCATAGCCACCGTGATGATGATGAGAGAGAGAGACGCAGACTCCACATAGATCTCCTGTGCACCAGGTGAGGTAGTCAACATCTCATAGCCACCGTGATGATGATGAGAGACACGCAGACTCAACATAGACCTCCTGTAGCCCAAGCGAGGTAGTCAACATCTCATAGCCACAGTGATGATGATGATGATGAGAGACACAGACTCCACATAGACCTCCTGTAGCCCAGGCGAGGTAGTCAACATCTCATAGCCACCGTGATGATGATGAGAGAGACGCAGACTCCACATAGACCTCCTGTAGACCAGGCGAGGTAGTCAACATCTCATAGACACCGTGATGATGATGAGAGAGACGCAGATTCCACATAGACCTCCTGTAGACCAGAAGAGGTAGTCAACATCTCCTAGCCACCGTGGTGATGATGAGAGGCACAGACTCCACATAGACCTTCTGTAGACCAGGCAAGGTAGTCAACATCTCATAGCCACCGTGATGATGATGAGAGACACACAGACTCCACATACACCTCCTGTGTACCAGGCGAGGTAGTCAACATCTCATAGCCACAATGATGATGATGATGAGAGAGAGACACAGACTCCACATAGACCTCCTGTACACCAAGCGAGGTAGTCAACATCGCATAGCCACTGTGATGATGATGAGAGACACAGACTCCACAAAGACCTCCTGTGTACCAGGCAAGGTAGTCAACATCTCATAGCCACCGTGGTGATAATGAGAGAGACGCAGACTCCACATAGACCTCCTGTGTACCGGGCGAGGTAGTCAACATCTCATAGCCACCGTGGTGATAATGAGAGAGACACAGACTCCACATAGATCTCCTGTGTACCAGGCGAGGTAGTCAACATCTCATAGCCACCGTGATGATGATGAGAGAGAGAGACGCAGACTCCACATAGATCTCCTGTGTACCAGGTGAGGTAGTCAACATCTCATAGCCACCGTGATGATGATGAGAGACACGCAGACTCAACATAGACCTCCTGTAGCCCAGGCCAGGTAGTCAACATCTCATAGCCACTGTGATGATGATGAGAGAGACGCAGACTCCACATAGACCTCCTGTAGCCCAGGCGAGGTAGTCAACATCTCATAGCCACAGTGATGATGATGAGAGAGACAGACTCTACATAGACCTCCTGTACACCAAGCGAGGTAGTCAACATCGCATAGCCACTGTGATGATGATGAGAGACACAGACTCCACAAAGACCTCCTGTGTACCAGGCAAGGTAGTCAACATCTCATAGCCACCGTGGTGATAATGAGAGAGACGCAGACTCCACATAGACCTCCTGTGTACCAGGCGAGGTAGTCAACATCTCATAGCCACCGTGGTGATAATGAGAGAGACACAGACTCCACATAGATCTCCTGTGTACCAGGCGAGGTAGTCAACATCTCATAGCCACCGTGATGATGATGAGAGACACGCAGACTCAACATAGACCTCCTGTAGCCCAGGCGAGGTAGTCAACATCTCATAGCCACAGTGATGATGATGATGATGAGAGACACAGACTCCACATAGACCTCCTGTAGCCCAGGCGAGGTAGTCAACATCTCATAGCCACCGTGATGATGATGAGAGAGACGCAGACTCCACATAGACCTCCTGTAGACCAGGCGAGGTAGTCAACATCTCATAGACACCGTGATGATGATGAGAGAGACGCAGATTCCACATAGACCTCCTGTAGACCAGAAGAGGTAGTCAACATCTCCTAGCCACCGTGGTGATGATGAGAGACACAGACTCCACATAGACCTTCTGTAGACCAGGCGAGGTAGTCAACATCTCATAGCCACTGTGATGATGAGAGAGACGCAGACTCCACATAGACCTCCTGTAGACCAGTCGAGGTAGTCAACATCTCATAGCCACCGTGATGAGAGACGCAGACTCCAAATAGACCTCCAGTGTACCAGGCGAGTTAGTCAACATCTCATAGCCACAGTGATGATGATGAGAGACACACAGACTCCAAATAGACCTCCTGTAACCAGGCGAGGTAGTCAACATCTCATAGCCACCGTGGTGATAATGAGAGAGACGCAGACTCCACATAGACCTCCTGTATACCAGGCGAGGTAGTCAACATTTCATAGCCACAGTGATGATGATGAGAGAGAGACGCAGACTCCACATAGACCTCATGTATACCAGGCGAGGTAGTCAACATCTCATAGACACTGTGATGATGATGATGATGATGAGAGAGAGACGCAGACTCCACATAGACCTCATGTATACCAGGCGAGGTAGTCAACATCTCTTAGCCACCGTGATGATGATGAGAGAGACACAGACTCCACATAGACCTCCCGTATACCAGGCGAGGTAGTCAACATCTCATAGCCACCGTGATGATGATGATGATGATGAGACACACAGACTCCACATAGACCTCCTGTGTACCAGGCGAGGTAGTCAACATCGCATAGACACCGTGATGATGATGATGAGAGACACACAGACTCCACATAGACCTCCTGTATACCTGGCGAGGTAGTCAACATCTCATAGCCACCGTGATGATGATGAGAGAGACACAGACTCCACATAGACCTCCTGTGTACCAGGCGAGGTAGTCAACATCTCATCGCCACTGTGATGATGATGAGAGACACAGACTCCACATAGACCTCCTGTAGACCAGGCGAGGTAGTCAACATCTCATAGCCACCGTGGTGATAATGAGAGAGACGCAGACTCCACATAGATCTCCTGTGTACCAGGCGACGTAGTCAACATCTCATAGCCACTGTGATGATGATGAGAGACACGCAGACGCAACATAGACCTCCTGTAGCCCAGGCGAGGTAGTCAACATCTCATAGCCACTGTGATGATGATGAGAGAGACGCAGACTCCACATAGACCTCCTGTATACCAGGCGAGGTAGTCAACATTTCATAGCCACAGTGATGATGTTGAGAGACACGCAGACTCGATATAGACCTCCTGTGTACCAGGCGAGGTAGTCAACATCTCATAGCCACCGTGATGATAATGAGAGACACACAGACTCCACATAGATCTCCTGTGCACCAGGCGAGGTAGTCAACATCGCATAGCCACCGTGATGATGATGATGAGAGAGACACAGACTCCACATAGACCTCCTGTAGACCAGGCGAGGTAGTCAACATCTCATAGCCACCGTGATGATGATGAGAGAGACGCAGACTCCACATAGACCTCCTGTAGACCAGGCGAGGTAGTAAACATCTCATAGACACCGTGATGATGATGAGAGAGACGCAGATTCCACATAGACCTCCTGTAGACCAGAAGAGGTAGTCAACATCTCCTAGCCACCGTGGTGATGATGAGAGACACAGACTCCACATAGACCTTCTGTATATCAGGCGAGGTAGTCAACATCTCATAGCCACCGTGATGATGATGAGAGACACACAGACTCCACATACACCTCCTGTGTACCAGGCGAGGTAGTCAACATCTCATAGCCACAGTGATGATGATGATGAGAGAGAGACACAGACTCCACATAGACCTCCTGTACACCAAGCGAGGTAGTCAACATCGCATAGCCACTGTGATGATGATGAGAGACACAGACTCCACAAAGACCTCCTGTGTACCAGGCAAGGTAGTCAACATCTCATAACCACCGTGGTGATAATGAGAGAGACGCAGACTCCACATAGACCTCCTGTGTACCAGGCGAGGTAGTCAACATCTCATAGCCACCGTGGTGATAATGAGAGAGACACAGACTCCACATAGATCTCCTGTGTACCAGGCGAGGTAGTCAACATCTCATAGCCACCGTGATGATGATGAGAGAGAGAGACGCAGACTCCACATAGATCTCCTGTGTACCAGGTGAGGTAGTCAACATCTCATAGCCACCGTGATGATGATGAGAGACACAGACTCCACATAGACCTCCTGTAGCCCAGGCGAGGTAGTCAACATCTCATAGCCACCGTGATGATGATGAGAGAGACGCAGACTCCACATAGACCTCCTGTAGACCAGGCGAGGTAGTCAACATCTCATAGACACCGTGATGATGATGAGAGAGACGCAGATTCCACATAGACCTTCTGTAGACCAGGCGAGGTAGTCAACATCTCATAGCCACCGTGATGATGATGAGAGACACACAGACTCCACATACACCTCCTGTGTACCAGGCGAGGTAGTCAACATCTCATAGCCACAGTGATGATGATGATGATGAGAGAGAGACACAGACTCCACATAGACCTCCTGTGTACCAGGCGAGGTAGTCAACATCTCATCGCCACTGTGATGATGATGAGAGACACAGACTCCACATAGACCTCCTGTATACCAGGCGAGGTAGTCAACATCTCATAGCCACCGTGGTGATAATGAGAGAGACGCAGACTCCACATAGATCTCCTGTGTACCAGGCGACGTAGTCAACATCTCATAGCCACTGTGATGATGATGAGAGACATGCAGACTCAACATAGACCTCCTGTAGCCCAGGCGAGGTAGTCAACATCTCATAGCCACTGTGATGATGATGAGAGAGACGCAGACTCCACATAGACCTCCTGTATACCAGGCGAGGTAGTCAACATTTCATAGCCACAGTGATGATGTTGAGAGACACGCAGACTCGATATAGACCTCCTGTGTACCAGGCGAGGTAGTCAACATCTCATAGCCACCGTGATGATAATGAGAGACACACAGACTCCACATAGATCTCCTGTGCACCAGGCGAGGTAGTCAACATCGCATAGCCACCGTGATGATGATGATGAGAGAGACACAGACTCCACATAGACCTCCTGTAGACCAGGCGAGGTAGTCAACATCTCATAGCCACCGTGATGATGATGAGAGAGACGCAGACTCCACATAGACCTCCTGTAGACCAGGCGAGGTAGTCAACATCTCATAGACACCGTGATGATGATGAGAGAGACGCAGATTCCACATAGACCTCCTGTAGACCAGAAGAGGTAGTCAACATCTCCTAGCCACCGTGGTGATGATGAGAGACACAGACTCCACATAGACCTTCTGTATATCAGGCGAGGTAGTCAACATCTCATAGCCACCGTGATGATGATGAGAGACACACAGACTCCACATACACCTCCTGTGTACCAGGCGAGGTAGTCAACATCTCATAGCCACAGTGATTATGATGATGAGAGAGAGACACAGACTCCACATAGACCTCCTGTACACCAAGCGAGGTAGTCAACATCGCATAGCCACTGTGATGATGATGAGAGACACAGACTCCACAAAGACCTCCTGTGTACCAGGCAAGGTAGTCAACATCTCATAACCACCGTGGTGATAATGAGAGAGACGCAGACTCAACATAGACCTCCTGTGTACCAGGCGAGGTAGTCAACATCTCATAGCCACCGTGGTGATAATGAGAGAGACACAGACTCCACATAGATCTCCTGTGTACCAGGCGAGGTAGTCAACATCTCATAGCCACCGTGATGATGATGAGAGAGAGAGACGCAGACTCCACATAGATCTCCTGTGTACCAGGTGAGGTAGTCAACATCTCATAGCCACCGTGATGATGATGAGAGACACGCAGACTCAACATAGACCTCCTGTAGGCCAGGCGAGGTAGTCAACATCTCATAGCCACAGTGATGATGATGATGATGAGAGACACAGACTCCACATAGACCTCCTGTATCCCAGGCGAGGTAGTCAACATCTCATAGCCACCGTGATGATGATGAGAGAGACGCAGACTCCACATAGACCTCCTGTAGACCAGGCGAGGTAGTCAACATCTCATAGACACCGTGATGATGATGAGAGAGACGCAGATTCCACATAGACCTCCTGTAGACCAGAAGAGGTAGTCAACATCTCCTAGCCACCGTGGTGATGATGAGAGACACAGACTCCACATAGACCTTCTGTAGACCAGGCGAGGTAGTCAACATCTCATAGCCACCGTGATGATGATGAGAGACACACAGACTCCACATACACCTCCTGTGTACCAGGCGAGGTAGTCAACATCTCATAGCCACAGTGATGATGATGATGATGAGAGAGAGACACAGACTCCACATAGACCTCCTGTACACCAAGCGAGGTAGTCAACATCGCATAGCCACTGTGATGATGATGAGAGACACAGACTCCACAAAGACCTCCTGTGTACTAGGCAAGGTAGTCAACATCTCATAGCCACCGTGGTGATAATGAGAGAGACGCAGACTCCACATAGACCTCCTGTGTACCAGGCGAGGTAGTCAACATCTCATAGCCACCGTGGTGATAATGAGAGAGACACAGACTCCACATAGATCTCCTGTGTACCAGGCGAGGTAGTCAACATCTCATAGCCACCGTGATGATGATGAGAGAGAGAGACGCAGACTCCACATAGATCTCCTGTGTACCAGGTGAGGTAGTCAACATCTCATAGCCACCGTGATGATGATGAGAGACACGCAGACTCAACATAGACCTCCTGTAGCCCAGGCCAGGTAGTCAACATCTCATAGCCACTGTGATGATGATGAGAGAGACGCAGACTCCACATAGACCTCCTGTAGCCCAGGCGAGGTAGTCAACATCTCATAGCCACAGTGATGATGATGATGAGAGACACAGACTCCACATAGACCTCCTGTAGCCCAGGCGAGGTAGTCAACATATAGCCACAGTGATGATGATGAGAGAGACAGACTCTAGATAGACCTCCTGTACACCAAGCGAGGTAGTCAACATCGCATAGCCACTGTGATGATGATGAGAGACACAGACTCCACAAAGACCTCCTGTGTACCAGGCAAGGTAGTCAACATCTCATAGCCACCGTGGTGATAATGAGAGAGACGCAGACTCCACATAGACCTCCTGTGTACCAGGCGAGGTAGTCAACATCTCATAGCCACCGTGATGATGATGATGAGAGAGACGCAGACTCCACATAGACCTCCTGTATACCAGTCGAGGTAGTCAACATCTCATAGCCACCGTGATGAGAGACGCAGACTCCAAATAGACCTCCAGTGTACCAGGCGAGTTAGTCAACATCTCATAGCCACAGTGATGATGATGAGAGACACACAGACTCCAAATAGACCTCCTGTAACCAGGCGAGGTAGTCAACATCTCATAGCCACCGTGGTGATAATGAGAGAGACGCAGACTCCACATAGACCTCCTGTATACCAGGCGAGGTAGTCAACATTTCATTGCCACAGTGATGATGATGAGAGAGAGACGCAGACTCCACATAGACCTCATGTATACCAGGCGAGGTAGTCAACATCTCATAGACACTGTGATGATGATGATGATGAGAGAGAGACGCAGACTCCACATAGACCTCATGTATACCAGGCGAGGTAGTCAACATCTCTTAGCCACCGTGATGATGATGAGAGAGACACAGACTCCACATAGACCTCCCGTATACCAGGCGAGGTAGTCAACATCTCATAGCCACCGTGATGATGATGATGATGAGACACACAGACTCCACATAGACCTCCTGTGTACCAGGCGAGGTAGTCAACATCGCATAGACACCGTGATGATGATGATGAGAGACACACAGACTCCACATAGACCTCCTGTATACCTGGCGAGGTAGTCAACATCTCATAGCCACCGTGATGATGATGAGAGAGACACAGACTCCACATAGACCTCCTGTGTACCAGGCGAGGTAGTCAACATCTCATCGCCACTGTGATGATGATGAGAGACACAGACTCCACATAGACCTCCTGTAGACCAGGCGAGGTAGTCAACATCTCATAGCCACCGTGGTGATAATGAGAGAGACGCAGACTCCACATAGATCTCCTGTGTACCAGGCGACGTAGTCAACATCTCATAGCCACTGTGATGATGATGAGAGACACGCAGACTCAACATAGACCTCCTGTAGCCCAGGCGAGGTAGTCAACATCTCATAGCCACTGTGATGATGATGAGAGAGACGCAGACTCCACATAGACCTCCTGTATACCAGGCGAGGTAGTCAACATTTCATAGCCACAGTGATGATGTTGAGAGACACGCAGACTCGATATAGACCTCCTGTGTACCAGGCGAGGTAGTCAACATCTCATAGCCACCGTGATGATAATGAGAGACACACAGACTCCACATAGATCTCCTGTGCACCAGGCGAGGTAGTCAACATCGCATAGCCACCGTGATGATGATGATGAGAGAGACACAGACTCCACATAGACCTCCTGTAGACCAGGCGAGGTAGTCAACATCTCATAGCCACCGTGATGATGATGAGAGAGACGCAGACTCCACATAGACCTCCTGTAGACCAGGCGAGGTAGTCAACATCTCATAGACACCGTGATGATGATGAGAGAGACGCAGATTCCACATAGACCTCCTGTAGACCAGAAGAGGTAGTCAACATCTCCTAGCCACCGTGGTGATGATGAGAGACACAGACTCCACATAGACCTTCTGTATATCAGGCGAGGTAGTCAACATCTCATAGCCACCGTGATGATGATGAGAGACACACAGACTCCACATACACCTCCTGTGTACCAGGCGAGGTAGTCAACATCTCATAGCCACAGTGATGATGATGATGAGAGAGAGACACAGACTCCACATAGACCTCCTGTACACCAAGCGAGGTAGTCAACATCGCATAGCCACTGTGATGATGATGAGAGACACAGACTCCACAAAGACCTCCTGTGTACCAGGCAAGGTAGTCAACATCTCATAACCACCGTGGTGATAATGAGAGAGACACAGACTCCACATAGACCTCCTGTGTACCAGGCGAGGTAGTCAACATCTCATAGCCACCGTGGTGATAATGAGAGAGACACAGACTCCACATAGATCTCCTGTGTACCAGGCGAGGTAGTCAACATCTCATAGCCACCGTGATGATGATGAGAGAGAGAGACGCAGACTCCACATAGATCTCCTGTGTACCAGGTGAGGTAGTCAACATCTCATAGCCACCGTGATGATGATGAGAGACACGCAGACTCAACATAGACCTCCTGTAGCCCAGGCGAGGTAGTCAACATCTCATAGCCACAGTGATGATGATGATGATGAGAGACACAGACTCCACATAGACCTCCTGTAGCCCAGGCGAGGTAGTCAACATCTCATAGCCACCGTGATGATGATGAGAGAGACGCAGACTCCACATAGACCTCCTGTAGACCAGGCGAGGTAGTCAACATCTCATAGACACCGTGATGATGATGAGAGAGACGCAGATTCCACATAGACCTCCTGTAGACCAGAAGAGGTAGTCAACATCTCCTAGCCACCGTGGTGATGATGAGAGACACACAGACTCCACATACACCTCCTGTGTACCAGGCGAGGTAGTCAACATCTCATAGCCACAGTGATGATGATGATGATGAGAGAGAGACACAGACTCCACATAGACCTCCTGTGTACCAGGCGAGGTAGTCAACATCTCATCGCCACTGTGATGATGATGAGAGACACAGACTCCACATAGACCTCCTGTATACCAGGCGAGGTAGTCAACATCTCATAGCCACCGTGGTGATAATGAGAGAGACGCAGACTCCACATAGATCTCCTGTGTACCAGGCGACGTAGTCAACATCTCATAGCCACTGTGATGATGATGAGAGACACGCAGACTCAACATAGACCTCCTGTAGCCCAGGCGAGGTAGTCAACATCTCATAGCCACTGTGATGATGATGAGAGAGACGCAGACTCCACATAGACCTCCTGTATACCAGGCGAGGTAGTCAACATTTCATAGCCACAGTGATGATGTTGAGAGACACGCAGACTCGATATAGACCTCCTGTGTACCAGGCGAGGTAGTCAACATCTCATAGCCACCGTGATGATAATGAGAGACACACAGACTCCACATAGATCTCCTGTGCACCAGGCGAGGTAGTCAACATCGCATAGCCACCGTGATGATGATGATGAGAGAGACACAGACTCCACATAGACCTCCTGTAGACCAGGCGAGGTAGTCAACATCTCATAGCCACCGTGATGATGATGAGAGAGACGCAGACTCCACATAGACCTCCTGTAGACCAGGCGAGGTAGTCAACATCTCATAGACACCGTGATGATGATGAGAGAGACGCAGATTCCACATAGACCTCCTGTAGACCAGAAGAGGTAGTCAACATCTCCTAGCCACCGTGGTGATGATGAGAGACACAGACTCCACATAGACCTTCTGTATATCAGGCGAGGTAGTCAACATCTCATAGCCACCGTGATGATGATGAGAGACACACAGACTCCACATACACCTCCTGTGTACCAGGCGAGGTAGTCAACATCTCATAGCCACAGTGATTATGATGATGAGAGAGAGACACGACTCCACATAGACCTCCTGTACACCAAGCGAGGTAGTCAACATCGCATAGCCACTGTGATGATGATGAGAGACACAGACTCCACAAAGACCTCCTGTGTACCAGGCAAGGTAGTCAACATCTCATAACCACCGTGGTGATAATGAGAGAGACGCAGACTCCACATAGACCTCCTGTGTACCAGGCGAGGTAGTCAACATCTCATAGCCACCGTGGTGATAATGAGAGAGACACAGACTCCACATAGATCTCCTGTGTACCAGGCGAGGTAGTCAACATCTCATAGCCACCGTGATGATGATGAGAGAGAGAGACGCAGACTCCACATAGATCTCCTGTGTACCAGGTGAGGTAGTCAACATCTCATAGCCACCGTGATGATGATGAGAGACACGCAGACTCAACATAGACCTCCTGTAGCCCAGGCGAGGTAGTCAACATCTCATAGCCACAGTGATGATGATGATGATGAGAGTCACAGACTCCACATAGACCTCCTGTAGCCCAGGCGAGGTAGTCAACATCTCATAGCCACCGTGATGATGATGAGAGAGACGCAGACTCCACATAGACCTCCTGTAGACCAGGCGAGGTAGTCAACATCTCATAGACACCGTGATGATGATGAGAGAGACGCAGATTCCACATAGACCTCCTGTAGACCAGAAGAGGTAGTCAACATCTCCTAGCCACCGTGGTGATGATGAGAGACACAGACTCCACATAGACCTTCTGTAGACCAGGCGAGGTAGTCAACATCTCATAGCCACCGTGATGATGATGAGAGACACACAGACTCCACATACACCTCCTGTGTACCAGGCGAGGTAGTCAACATCTCATAGCCACAGTGATGATGATGATGATGAGAGAGAGACACAGACTCCACATAGACCTCCTGTACACCAAGCGAGGTAGTCAACATCGCATAGCCACTGTGATGATGATGAGAGACACAGACTCCACAAAGACCTCCTGTGTACCAGGAAAGGTAGTCAACATCTCATAGCCACCGTGGTGATAATGAGAGAGACGCAGACTCCACATAGACCTCCTGTGTACCAGGCGAGGTAGTCAACATCTCATAGCCACCGTGGTGATAATGAGAGAGACACAGACTCCACATAGATCTCCTGTGTACCAGGCGAGGTAGTCAACATCTCATAGCCACCGTGATGATGATGAGAGAGAGAGACGCAGACTCCACATAGATCTCCTGTGTACCAGGTGAGGTAGTCAACATCTCATAGCCACCGTGATGATGATGAGAGACACGCAGACTCAACATAGACCTCCTGTAGCCCAGGCCAGGTAGTCAACATCTCATAGCCACTGTGATGATGATGAGAGAGACGCAGACTCCACATAGACCTCCTGTAGCCCAGGCGAGGTAGTCAACATCTCATAGCCACAGTGATGATGATGATGAGAGACACAGACTCCACATAGACCTCCTGTAGCCCAGGCGAGGTAGTCAACATATAGCCACAGTGATGATGATGAGAGAGACAGACTCTACATAGACCTCCTGTACACCAAGCGAGGTAGTCAACATCGCATAGCCACTGTGATGATGATGAGAGACACAGACTCCACAAAGACCTCCTGTGTACCAGGCAAGGTAGTCAACATCTCATAGCCACCGTGGTGATAATGAGAGAGACGCAGACTCCACATAGACCTCCTGTGCACCAGGCGAGGTAGTCAACATCTCATAGCCACCGTGGTGATAATGAGAGAGACACAGACTCCACATAGATCTCCTGTGTACCAGGCGAGGTAGTCAACATCTCATAGCCACCGTGATGATGATGAGAGAGAGAGACGCAGACTCCACATAGATCTCCTGTGTACCAGGTGAGGTAGTCAACATCTCATAGCCACCGTGATGATGATGAGAGACACGCAGACTCAACATAGACCTCCTGTAGCCCAAGCGAGGTAGTCAACATCTCATAGCCACAGTGATGATGATGATGATGAGAGACACAGACTCCACATAGACCTCCTGTAGCCCAGGCGAGGTAGTCAACATCTCATAGCCACCGTGATGATGATGAGAGAGACGCAGACTCCACATAGACCTCCTGTAGACCAGGCGAGGTAGTCAACATCTCATAGACACCGTGATGATGATGAGAGAGACGCAGATTCCACATAGACCTCCTGTAGACCAGAAGAGGTAGTCAACATCTCCTAGCCACCGTGGTGATGATGAGAGGCACAGACTCCACATAGACCTTCTGTAGACCAGGCAAGGTAGTCAACATCTCATAGCCACCGTGATGATGATGAGAGACACACAGACTCCACATACACCTCCTGTGTACCAGGCGAGGTAGTCAACATCTCATAGCCACAGTGATGATGATGATGAGAGAGAGACACAGACTCCACATAGACCTCCTGTACACCAAGCGAGGTAGTCAACATCGCATAGCCACTGTGATGATGATGAGAGACACAGACTCCACAAAGACCTCCTGTGTACCAGGCAAGGTAGTCAACATCTCATAGCCACCGTGGTGATAATGAGAGAGACGCAGACTCCACATAGACCTCCTGTGTACCGGGCGAGGTAGTCAACATCTCATAGCCACCGTGGTGATAATGAGAGAGACACAGACTCCACATAGATCTCCTGTGTACCAGGCGAGGTAGTCAACATCTCATAGCCACCGTGATGATGATGAGAGAGAGAGACGCAGACTCCACATAGATCTCCTGTGTACCAGGTGAGGTAGTCAACATCTCATAGCCACCGTGATGATGATGAGAGACACGCAGACTCAACATAGACCTCCTGTAGCCCAGGCCAGGTAGTCAACATCTCATAGCCACTGTGATGATGATGAGAGAGACGCAGACTCCACATAGACCTCCTGTAGCCCAGGCGAGGTAGTCAACATCTCATAGCCACAGTGATGATGATGAGAGAGACAGACTCTACATAGACCTCCTGTACACCAAGCGAGGTAGTCAACATCGCATAGCCACTGTGATGATGATGAGAGACACAGACTCCACAAAGACCTCCTGTGTACCAGGCAAGGTAGTCAACATCTCATAGCCACCGTGGTGATAATGAGAGAGACGCAGACTCCACATAGACCTCCTGTGTACCAGGCGAGGTAGTCAACATCTCATAGCCACCGTGGTGATAATGAGAGAGACACAGACTCCACATAGATCTCCTGTGTACCAGGCGAGGTAGTGAACATCTCATAGCCACCGTGATGATGATGAGAGACACGCAGACTCAACATAGACCTCCTGTAGCCCAGGCGAGGTAGTCAACATCTCATAGCCACAGTGATGATGATGATGATGAGAGACACAGACTCCACATAGACCTCCTGTATCCCAGGCGAGGTAGTCAACATCTCATAGCCACCGTGATGATGATGAGAGAGACGCAGACTCCACATAGACCTCCTGTAGACCAGGCGAGGTAGTCAACATCTCATAGACACCGTGATGATGATGAGAGAGACGCAGATTCCACATAGACCTCCTGTAGACCAGAAGAGGTAGTCAACATCTCCTAGCCACCGTGGTGATGATGAGAGACACAGACTCCACATAGACCTTCTGTAGACCAGGCAAGGTAGTCAACATCTCATAGCCACCGTGATGATGATGAGAGACACACAGACTCCACATACACCTCCTGTGTACCAGGCGAGGTAGTCAACATCTCATAGCCACAGTGATGATGATGATGATGAGAGAGAGACACAGACTCCACATAGACCTCCTGTACACCAAGCGAGGTAGTCAACATCGCATAGCCACTGTGATGATGATGAGAGACACAGACTCCACAAAGACCTCCTGTGTACCAGGCAAGGTAGTCAACATCTCATAGCCACCGTGGTGATAATGAGAGAGACGCAGACTCCACATAGACCTCCTGTGTACCAGGCGAGGTAGTCAACATCTCATAGCCACCGTGGTGATAATGAGAGAGACACAGACTCCACATAGATCTCCTGTGTACCAGGCGAGGTAGTCAACATCTCATAGCCACCGTGATGATGATGAGAGAGAGAGACGCAGACTCCACATAGATCTCCTGTGTACCAGGTGAGGTAGTCAACATCTCATAGCCACCGTGATGATGATGAGAGACACGCAGACTCAACATAGACCTCCTGTAGCCCAGGCGAGGTAGTCAACATCTCATAGCCACTGTGATGATGATGAGAGAGACGCAGACTCCACATAGACCTCCTGTAGCCCAGGCGAGGTAGTCAACATCTCATAGCCACAGTGATGATGATGATGAGAGACACAGACTCCACATAGACCTCCTGTAGGCCAGGCGAGGTAGTCAACATATAGCCACAGTGATGATGATGAGAGAGACAGACTCTACATAGACCTCCTGTAGACCAGGCGAGGTAGTCAACATCTCATAGCCACCGTGATGATGATGAGAGAGACGCAGACTCCACATAGACCTCCTGTAGGCCAGGCGAGGTAGTCAACATCTCATAGCCACCGTGATGATGATGAGAGAGACACAGACTCCACATAGACCTCCTGTAGACCAGGCGAGGTAGTAAACATCTCATAGCCACTGTGATGATGATTATGAGAGACACACAGACTCCACATAGACCTCCTGTATACCAGGCGAGGTAGTCAACATCTCATAGCCACCGTGGGACCCCAGAGCTGCTGCTCTGCGGTGACGACACCACGGCGCTTGTGCCAGGCTAGGTGCACGAGGAGGAGGTATGTTAATAATGGTGACGTCACCACGGCGCTTGTGCCAGGCTAGGTGCACGAGGAGGAGGAGGTATGTTAATAATGGTGACGTCACCACGCCCACCCTCGTACAACAACTGTAGTGACCATACTCTTTGGTTTTGTCGGTAAAGTCACGTGGTAAAATGAACTAAATGAAATCAACTAAATTAAATACCGACGTTTCGGAGGCAATGCAAGCTTCCGTCTTCAGGTGGAACATCCACAGCAGAAATAGCTGCGTCAAGTGGGCAGCTGAGAGACAACAGAGATTATATATACAGGGGGAGGAGCCAGGAAGTGACGTGCGTGGGGGGGAGGAGCCAGGAAGGTACGTGGGTGGGGGGGAGGAGCCAGGAAGGGACGTGGGTAGGGGGGAGGAGCCAGGAAGGGACGTCGGTGGGGGGGAGGAGCTAGAAAGGGACATGGGTAGGGGGAGGAGCCAGGAAGGGACGTGGTAGGGGGGAGGAGCCAGAAAGGGACGTGGGTGGGGGGAGGAGCCAGAAAAGGACGTGGGTAGGGGGAGGAGCCAGGAAGGGACGTGGTAGGGGGGAGGAGCCAGAAAGGGACGTGAGTGGGGGGAGGAGCCAGAAAGGGACGTGGATAGGGGGGAGGAGCCAGAAAGGGACGTGGGTGGGGGGGAGGGCTCTGGCTCCTGCCACCATGAGGGGTGGACAGTCCTCTACTCGGGGCAGCAGACTGCCAAACAACAGGGCGTGGGTCTTCTTTGAACAAAAGAATGAAGGGGGCGTGGGAGCGTGGCGGTGAGGTGTGGGAAGCTGTAAGCCCCAGGCTACTTTGGGCTCGCCTTCCCATCAACCGGAGGCGAGGAATGGTGGTCGTGGTTACTTATGCCCCCACCGAAGATGAACATCCGTGGAAGGATGCAGGCAAAGCAGATGACTCAGATGCCTTCTATGACCTCCTGTCACAGGTGCTGGCTAAAGTGGCCCCTCGGGATAGAGTCATCATGTTGGGTGACTTCAATGCCCGAGTTGGTCATGATACTGGCACCTGGTCTGGAGTGATTGGAGGGCATGGGCCAGATCAGCTCAATAACAACGGTAGGAGGCTGCTAGATTTTTGTGCAGCCCATGGGCTTTTAATTACCAACACGCTGTTCCGGCATCGGCGCATCCACACAACATCATGGATGCATGCCGGGTCCAAGCAAGAACATCTGCTGGACTACATAGTGACGTACCAGCGAATGCGAGCCCATGTCCTTGATACCAGGACCTACCGTGGAGCTGATCTGCCCTCTGACCATCGACTAGTCATCTGTAAGATGCGAGACCCTTGCTGACAGAGGAGGTATTCAGGATGGTTG
Organism: Petromyzon marinus; assembly: GCF_048934315.1. Lineage (NCBI taxonomy): Eukaryota > Metazoa > Chordata > Hyperoartia > Petromyzontiformes > Petromyzontidae > Petromyzon > Petromyzon marinus. The sequence continues at coordinate 63,469 of NW_027423107.1, forward strand.
AGAAAATGCGACAGGCCCACTGTCATCGGCTACAGAATCCCACGTCAGAGAATGAGGAGGCTTACCGCAGCCTTCGCTCGGAGGTTCGGAGAGCCGTGAGGCGCTGCAAGGATGGGTGGTGGTCGCGGGTTGCTGAGGAGATGGAGTCTGCCTCAGTGGCCCGTGATCACAAATCTATATTTAACTCCATCAAAAAAGTAACCTGCAGCGCCACACCTATTACCATCATTAGGGGAAAAAACGGTGATCCAATCTCCGACCCCCAGGAACAGGTTCGCAGATTTGCTGAGCATTTCTGTGAGGTCCTGGGGGAGGGAAAATCCCTCAGCCAGGAAAACATCGTGGCACAAAGTGAGGATGACCCTGTTGAGTCTGTGGTGCCTCAAATATTGGAAGAAGTCACCCCCTGTGAGTGGCTGGCTGAGGTGCCATCTGCTGATGAAGTATTGAAGGCGATCCGGAGTCTGAGACCAGGAAAGGCAGCGGGCAGAGATTATCTCCCAAGCGAAATGCTGAGGGAGGGTGGCGTTTGTGCACAGACTGCCCTATATGACATCATAACAACAGTCTGGACCACTGGACGGGTTCCGCAGGATTGGAAGGATGCCCTGGTGGTCCCCCTTTTTAAGAAGGGGGACCGCACAGACTGTAACAACTACAGGGGCATCTCACTCCTCAGTGTGCCGGGAAAGGTCCTGGCAAAGATTATTCAGCATCGCCTTGCCAGGCACACTGAGGAGAGGCTTGCGGAGCCCCAATGCGGTTTCAGGAAAGGGCGGTCCTGCACAGATGCCATATTTTCTGTCCGTCTGCTACAGCAGAGGTGTAGGGAATTCCAACAAGACATACATCTCTGCTTTATTGACCTGGTCAAGGCCTATGATACCATCAGTAGGCCTTGGCTCTGGGTCGTTCTTCGTGCTTTTGGAGTACCTGACCCTCTGCTCACGATCATTAAGGACCTTCATAATGGTGAGCTGGCCCGGGTAAAACTACGTGGCCGGGAGTCAGAGTCATTCCCTGTACACCTTGGGATGCGACAGGGATGTCCTCTGGCTCCCACATTATTAAACATCTATTTTGACCACGTAGTTCGTGAAGCCTTCAATAGCTGTACCGGGGGAATCTCCATATGGTACAGATATAATGGGAGGCTAATCGATGCCCGGGTGCGGTCAAGGGATGGCTCCCTATTGCTCAACCACGTTATGTATGCTGATGATTTGGTAATAGCTGCTCAGTCAGAGGAGGAGTTGGAGACGCTGTTGCTGAGACTGGAGCATGCCACTAAGAGGTGGGGCCTTACCATCAGCCCCACCAAAGCTAAGCACCTGCCTGGGTATTTTGTACCATCGGACACTCCACCCCCACAACTCCCAATCGGTGATGGGGCAGTTGTGGAGAGAGTGGAGAGTTTCCCATACCTGGGCAATGTGCTTATGACTGGCTCCAGTTTAACAGCAGAGGTCTCACTCCGAATCAGTCGAGCGGCAATATCTTTTCATCGGTTGCGTAACGCTGTGTGGAAGCTACCTGGTCTGTCGCTCCGCACTAAGCTTCAGGTCTTCTCGGCCATGGTCATTCCCTCCCTTCTCTACGCTTGCGAAACGTGGACCCCCCTAATGGAACATCTTCGCCGGTTAGAAACATTTAGGCTGGCCTGCCTACGATCCATCCTGGGTTTAACCAGACTGGATTGTGTGAGGAGCTCACAAATCCTTGAAAGATCTGGGCAGGGTCCCATCGGTGAGCTCCTCCGGCAGGCAAGGCTGCGATGGCTGGGTCATGTTGCCCGCATGCCCAGCCACCGCATGCCGAAACAGCTTTTGTTTGGCCGGATTGAGGGGGCTAAGCGGGCGCGGCACGGGCTAGAGAAGAGATGGAGTGATGTGGTACAGGAGGACGTGGAGCTGAGTGGACTTGCCGATGACTGGTACCAGCGGTGTCAAGATCGGCCTCTGTGGAGGAGGCTCGTGAAGGATGCTACTGGGCAGTTGGAGGCAGTCGCCCTCCAACAACAACGGAGGGCGGAGGAGCGACGCTCAGAACAACGAGCGGAGCGCCGGGTGGCTAAAGCACAGCAGGTTGGCACAGTAGGGGGCACAGGTGGTGCATCAGCCAGTCATCTCAGTCAGTCGACCCGTGGCACCTGGGTCTGCCCCATGACCTCCTGCCAGCAGGCGTTCGACACTTCACGTGGCCTCAGGGTGCACATAGCATGGCACAAGCGTCGTGGTGACGTCACCGCCACTTGGTGGCGAATCGCGGTTGTTGTTGTTGTTGAGTTAAGGGATGGGGGGGAGGAGCCAGGAAGGGCCGTGGGTGGGGGGAGGAGCCAGGAAGGGACGTGGGTGGGGGGGGGCTGAGTTGAGGTGGGGGGAGCCAGGAAGTGACGTGGTGGGGGGGAGGGCTGAGTTCAGCCGCCTTTTGTTATGCTGGAGGGGGTTCGGGAGTGGGCGGTAGCTGAGGGCGGGGCCAGCCCCTGCCCGGGAGCCATATAAGGAGACATCCGTGAGGAGCTGTGGGTTGTTGATGTGCTGCTGTCAGGAGGTCCACGTGAGGGAGGAGAAGCCTCCAGCCACGAGTTCTGTGACCGGGATAGCGAACCGCGTCAGCTTCAGCCGTAGCGTGTGTGGATGGGCAACGCCAGACCCGGGTGAAGGTTCTGGAATGTTCGTGCTTACTCTTTGGTTCTATTCGGTAAAGTCACCACGTAGGTAAAAAATAAAACAATAAAAAATCACGACGTTTCGGCCACAACACAAGCGGCCTTCATCAGGTGAAGGGACCAGGCTGTCTCGAGGACAGCGCTGGAGTGAAACACAGCCACGCTCAGACCGCGACCTTTAAGCTGTGTGCGAGTAAACAAGGTGCCTTGACAAAGGAATTAGCATAAAAAATTAGCATTTCATTGGCCGACTTTAGCATAGAAGTGGATGTTCTGTTTGAGAGGAGACCTGATGGCTCATTGGAGCATTCTGTCTACAGGAAACCCACCCACACAGATTCCTACTTGAAACCTGATTCCCACCACCACCCAGCCCAGAAGAATTCTCTCATCAAAACTTTATACCATAGGGCTCATTGCATTTCGGACCAACACCACCTGACCAGTGAATTAAAACATGTACACCTGGCCCTCAAGAGAAACGGATACTCTGACCGTACCATCCGCCAAGCTGTCTCTCCCTCCATACAGAAACAACCACTTGATACTCCGGTCAAAACCATCACACTACCATATATAGCAGGCGTTACTAAAAAGATTTCCAAAATTCTAAACAAACACAAGATCCAGGTCCGGTTCAATACAGTACACAAAATTCGTGATCTGATCCCATCCATGAAGGATGTCATTCCTGACTTACAGTACCCCGGGGTTTACAAATTGAGTTGTACCTGCGGTGATTGCTATATCGGGGAGACAAAGCGACATGTCTCTGACCGAATTCGCGAACACAAATCAGATTTGAAACACGGCAAAACGAATTCTTCTGCCGTAGATGATCATTGTTACAACGCTGTGGGGGATCACGATATAATTTTCTCTGATACCAAGGTTCTTTGCAAACCCACGGGCTTTTATCAGAGATTTGTTCACGAGCCAATTCAGAACTACAAACACGGACACAATTTCAACCGAGTAGATGGTTTCAAATTAAGCAACCATTGGAAAGATGTTCTAAATCGAACTAAACATTAAACTAATTTCAATGGTACAGTATATTTTTCAAGTAGTGGTACCCTAAACTTTCGCAGCTCTTAAAAATTCCCTTTTCACACCATCAATAGGTAAACTCCCCCTCCCCCCCTCGCCAACCGGCAAGTCCACCCGCACGTACACCACCTCTATGCTAAGTCGGCAAATGAAATGCTAATTTTGTATGCTAATTCCTTTGTCAAGGCACCTTGTTTCCTCGCACACAGCTTAAAGGTCCGCGGTCTGAGCGTGGCTGTGTTTCACTCCAGCGCTGTCCTCGAGACAGCCTGGTCCCTTCACCTGATGAAGGCCGCTTGTGTTGTGGCCGAAACGTCGTGATTTTTTGTTGTTTTATTTTTTACCTACGTGGTGACTTTACCGAATAGAACCAAAGAGTATGGATCCTTGCAGTCACGAAAGCTTTAAATCTAGAAATGTTTGTGCTGTTGTGTTGAGTAAATAGTGCTACTCCCAAGACAACGTCTGCGATTCAGTTGGACTCATTACATAACTAACATTGATTTACAATCGCTCACAGATAAAGGTCCCCCATGTAGCCTCGAGCAGGGATGGGAAGTGATGTTGTTGGCGAGTAACCACACCTTTACAACAGACTGTAGGGGCAAGTGCCGTTAGCGAGCACCTATGAAGGCCGGAACGGTACACGAGGGGGTGGGTGGCCAGCACCACGCCCGACCGCCTTTGTCTCCCTAGTGGCAATGTTTACACACCGCACCAGGTACTCATTTGAGGCTGAGTCGATCAGACCGATCTAGGGGAGGCCCGGGACCGGTTCAGATAATCGTCACTGGTGTTGACCGTGAGCGGGAATCGAACCCGGGTCGCCAGGTTTATAGCGCAGCGCGCTAACCGCTACACTATCGCTCCCCACGCCACACCTATACACACACACCCCCACCCACACACCCACCCACACACCCAGCCACTCACCCACTCACCCACTCACTCACTCACCCTCTCACGCACTCAACCACGCACCCACTCACTCATCCACTCACTCAATCACTCACCCACCCACTCACTCAACCACTCACTCACCCACTCACCCACTCACTCACTCACCCACTCACTCACTCTGCCACGCACTCACTCACCCACTTACTCACTCACCCTCTCACTCACTCAACCACTCACTCACTCACCTACTCACCCACTCACTCACCCACCCACTCACTCAATCACTCACCCACTCACTCACTCACTCACCCACTCACTCGCTCACCCACTCACTCACCCACTCACTCACTCACCCACCCACCCACTCACTCACTCACTCACCCACCCACCCACTCACCCACTCACTCACTCACTCACCCACTCACTCACTCAACCACTCACTCACTCAACCACTCACTCATTCACCCACTCACCCACCCACTCACTCACTCACCCACTCACTCACTCACTCACCCACTTACTCACTCACCCACTCACTCACTCAACCACTCACTCAACCACTCACTCACCCACTCACTCACTCAACCACTCACTCACCTACTCACCCACTCACTCACTCACCCACCTACTCACTCAATCACTCACCCACTCACTCAACCACTCACTCTGCCACCCACTCACTCACCCACTCACTCACCCCCTCACTCACTCACCTTCTCACGCACTCACCCACTCACTCACTCACTCACCCACTCACTCAATCACTCAATCACTCACTCACCCATTCACTCTGCCACTCACTCACTCACCCACTCACTCACCCACTCACTCACCCCCTCACTCACTCACCCTCTCACGCACTCAATTACTCATCCACTCACTCACCCACTCACTCACTCACTCACCCACTCACTCACCCACTCACTCAATCACTCACTCACCCACTCACTCACCTACTCACCCACTCACTCACCCACCCACTCACTCAATCACTCACCCACTCACTCACTCACCCACTCACTCGCTCACCCACTCACTCACCCACTCACTCACTCACCCACCCACTCACTCACTCACCCACCCACCCACTCACACACCCACCCACTCACTCACTCACCCACTCACTCACTCAACCACTCACTCACTCAACCACTCACTCATTCAACCACTCACCCACCCACTCACTCACTCACCCACTCACTCACTCACTCACCCACTTACTCACTCACCCACTCACTCACCCACTCACTCACTCACCCACTCACTCACTCAACCACTCACTCAACCACTCACTCACCCACTCACTCACTCACTCAACCACTCACTCACCTACTCACCCACTCACTCACTCATCCACCTACTCACTCAATCACTCACCCACTCACTCACCCCCTCACTCACTCACCTTCTCACACACTCACCCACTCACTCACTCACCCACTCACTCAATCACTCACTCACCCATTCACTCTGCCACTCATTCACTCACCCACTCACTCACCCACTCACTCACCCCCTCACTCACTCACCCTCTCACGCACTCAATTACTCAATCACTCACCCACTCACTCACCCACTCACTCACTCACCCACTCACTCACTCACCCACCCACTCACTCAATCACTTACTCACCCATTCACTCACCCACTCACTCACTCAACCACTCACTCACCCACTCACTCACTCACCCACTCACTCACCCACCCACTCACTCAATCACTTACCCATTCACTCTGCCACCCACTCACCCAGCACTTACCCCCTCCCCCCAGTCTGTCAGAAGCGACAAGTCAGTTGGTACCACACCCACCCCTACCCCTACCCCCACCCCTACCTACCCACCCCCACCCATTTCCCCACCTACCCCTACCCCCACCTCCTACCCCTACCCGTACCTTCACCCCTAACCCCACCTCTACCCCCACCCCCCACCCCTACCCCCATCCCTACCCCCACCTCTACCCCCACCCCCACCCCTACCCCCATCCCTACCCCCACCTCTACCCCCATCCTGACCTCTACCGCCACCTCTACCCCTACCCCCCACCCCTACCCCCACCCCTACCCCCACCTCTACCCCCATCCTTACCTCTACCCCCACCTCTACCCCCACCCCTAACCCCACCCCCCACCCCTACCCCCATCCTGACCTCTACCGCCACCTCTACCCCTACCCCCCACCCCTACCCCCACCTCTACCCCCATCCCTACCCCCATCCCTACCCCTACCCCCTCACATACCCCCACCTACCCACCCACCAAGTCGCCATAAGCAGCTGTAGAGGCGAGGGCTTTTAGTAGCCAGCTCCACCACCAGCTCCACCACCTCCTCCACCAGCTCCTCCACCTCCTCCTCCACCCCCATATCCTCCACCTCGTCCTCCACCTCCACCTCGTCCTCCACCTCCACCTCCACCCCCCTATCCTCCACCTCGTCCTCCACCTCCACCTCCTCCTCCACCCCCATATCCTCCACCCCCTATCCTCCACCTCGTCCTCCACCTCCACCTCGTCCTCCACCTCCTCCTCCACCCCCCTATCCTCCACCTCGTCCTCCACCTCCACCTCCTCCTCCACCCCCCCTATCCTCCACCTCGTCCTCCTCCTCCACCTCGTCCTCCACCTCCACCTCGTCCTCCACCCCCTATCCTCCACCTCGTCCTCCACCTCCACCTCGTCCTCCACCTCCTCCTCCACCCCCCTATCCTCCACCTCGTCCTCCACCTCCACCTCGTCCTCCACCCCCTATCCTCCACCTCCTCCTCCTCCACCTCGTCCTCCACCTCCACCTCGTCCTCCACCCCCTATCCTCCACCTCGTCCTCCACCTCCACCTCGTCCTCCACCTCCACCTCCTCCTCCACCCCCCTATCCTCCACCCCCCTATCCTCCACCTCGTCCTCCACCTCCACCTCGTCCTCCACCTCCACCTCGTCCTCCAGATGCTCTCCGCCATCCCGAGGAGCCGGGTGGTGGCCCCAATCGTCGTCGTGACCCTCGTGGGGGTCACCATGGTCTACATCCTGGCCATGGGCTCCGGACTCAGGCTGACGTGGGCCCCCAACGAGGTCGCGGAGGTCGCGGAGGTCACGGAGGTCACGAGCGAGGCCGCAGAGGTGAAGGCGACGACGTCGCAGGCTCCGTGCGTCGACCGGAGGCCGGAGGTTGGAGATCAGCTGTTTAACGGGAGTGGAAATCAGGAGGTGAGTGTGGGTGGGTGGGTGGGTTAGTGGGTGGGTGAGTTAGTGGGTGGGTTAGTGGGTGGGTTAGTGGGTGGGTGGGTTAGTGGGTGGGTTAGTGGGTGGGTGAGTGGGTTAGTGGGTGGGTTAGTGGGTGGGTGGGTTAGTGGGTGGGTTAGTGGGTGGGTGAGTGAGTGGGTGGGTGGGTGGGTGAGTGGGTGAGTGAGTGAGTGAGTGGGTGGGTGAGTGAGTGAGTGAGTGGGTGGGTGGGTGAGTGAGTGGGTGGGTGGGTGAGTGAGTGAGTGGGTGAGTGGGTGGGTGAGTGGGTGGGTGGGTGGGTGAGTGGGTGAGTGGATGGGTGAGTGAGTGGGTGGATGGGTGGGTGAGTGAGTGAGTGAGTGGGTGGGTGGGTGGGTGAGTGAGTGGGTGGGTGGGTGGGTGAGTGGGTGGGTGGGTGAGTGAGTGGGTGAGTGGGTGGGTGAGTGAGTGAGTGGGTGAGTGAGTGGGTGAGTGGGTGGGTGGGGTGGGTGAGTGGGTGAGTGGGGTGGGTGAGTGAGTGAGTGATTGAGTGGGTGAGTGAGTGGATGGGTGGGTGGGTGAGTGAGTGAGTGAGTGAGGGGGTGAGTATTCACTCACCCCCTACTCACCCCCTACTCACCCCCTACTCACCCCCCACTCACCCCCTACTCACCCCCCCCACTCACCCCCTACTCACCCCCTACTCACCACCCCCACCCCTCCCTACTCACCCTCCCACTCACCCCCCCACTCACTCCCTACTCACCCCCTACTCACCACCCCCCACTCCCCTACTCACCCCCACTCACCCCCTACTCACCCCCTACTCACCCCCCCACTCACCCCCTACTCACCCCCTACTCACCACCCCCCACTCCCCTACTCACCCCCCACTCACCCCACTACTCACCCCCAACTCACCCCCTACTCACCCCCTACTCACCCCTACTCACCCCCCACTCACCCCCTACTAACCCCCTACTCACCCCCCACTCACCCCCTACTCACCCCCCCACTCACCCCCTACTCACCCCCTACTCACCCCCCACTCACCCCCTACTCACCCCCTACTCACCCCACTACTCACCCCTACTCACCCCTACTCACCACCCCCCACTTCCCTACTCACCCACCACTCACCCCCCACTCACCCCCCACTCACCCCCTACTCACCCCCCCACTCACCCCCTACTCACCCCCTACTCACCACCCCCCACTCCCCTACTCATCCCCTACTCACCCCCCCACTCACCCCCTACTCACCCCCTACTCACCCCCTACTCACCCCCCCACTCACCCCCTACTCACCCCCTACTCACCCCCTACTCACCCCCTACTCACCCCTACTCACCCCCCCACTCACCCCCTACTCACCCCTACTCACCCCCTACTCACCCCCTACTCATCCCTACTCACCCCCCCACTCACCCGCCTACTCACCCCCTACTCACCCCCTACTCACCCCACTACTCACCCCTACTCACCCCCTACTCACCCCCTACTCATCCCTACTCATCCCCTACTAACCCCCCACTCACCCCCTACTCACCCCCTACTCACCCCTACTCACCCCCCTACTCACCCCCCACTCACCCCCCTACTCACCCCCCACTCACCCCCCTACTCACCCCCTACTCACCCCCCACTCACCCCCTACCCACCCCGTACTCACCCCCCACTCACCCCCTACTCACCCACCACTCACCCCACTACTCACCCCCCACTCACCCCCTACTCACCCCTACTCACCCCTACTCACCCCTACTTACCACCCCCCTACTCACCCCCTACTCACCCCCCACTCACCCCCCTACTCACCCCTACTCACCCCCCTACTCACCCCTACTCACCCGCTACGCACCCCCCACTCATCCCCAACTCACCCCCTACTCACCCCCCTACTCACCCACCTACTCACCCCTACTCACCCCTACTCACCCCCTACTCACCCCCCACTCACCCCCTACTCACCCACTACTCACCACCCCCCTACTCACCCCCTACTAACCCCCTATTCACCCCCCACTCACCCCCTTCTCACCCACTACTCACCACCCCCCTTCTCACCCCCCTACTCACCCCCTACTCACCCCCCACTCACCCCCCTACTCACCACCCCCCTACTCACCCCCACTCACCCCCCACTCACCCCCCACTCACTCCCCTACTCTCCCCTTACTCACCACCCCCCTACTCACCCCCTATTCACCACCCCCCTACTCACCCCTACTCACCCCTACTCACCCCTACTCACCCCCTACTCACCCCTACTCACCCCTACTCACCCGCTAGTCATCCCTACTCACCCCCACTCACCCCCCACTCACCCCCTACTCACCCCTACTCACCCCCTACTCACCCCCTACTCACCCGCTACTCACCCCCTACTCACCCCCTACTCACCCCTACTCACCCCCCACTCACCCCCTACTCACCCCCTACTCACCCCTACTCACCCCCTACTCACCCCTACTCACCACCCCCCTACTCACCCCCCACTCACCCCCTACTCACCCACTACTCACCACCCCGCTACTCACCCCCTACTAACCCCCCACTCACCCACTACTCACCCCCCACTCACCCCCCTACTCACCACCTCCCTACTCACCCCCTACTCACCCCTACTCACCCCTTACTCACCACCCCCCTACTCACCCCCTACTCACCACCCCCCTACTCACCCCTACTCACCCCTACTCACCCCCCCTACTCACCCCCTACTCACCCCTACTCACCCCTACTCACCCGCTACTCACCCCTACTCACCCCCCCTACTCACCCCTACTCACCCGCTACTCACCCCTACTCACCCCCCCTACTCACCCCCTACTCACCCCTACTCACCCCCCACTCACCACCCCACTCACCCCCTACTCACCCCTACTCACCCCCTACTCACCCGCTACTCACCCCCTACTCACCCCCTACTCACACCTACTCACCCCCCACTCACCCCCTACTCACCCCTACTCACCCCCTACTCACCCCCCACTCACCCCTACTCACCCCCTACTCACCCCCCACTCACCCCTACTCACCCCCTACTCACCCCCCACTCACCACCCCACTCACCCCCTACTCAGCCCCCACTCACCCCCTACTCACCCCTACTCACCCCTACTCACCCATACTCACCCATACTCACCCCTACTCACCCCCCACTCACCCCTACTCACCACCTACTCACCACCCCTCCAGGTGTTCTCCGGCATGGTGAGCTCCTGGTACACGTGGAAGACTCTCAACTTCCCCTACTCACCCCTACTCACCCCCTACTCACCGCTACTCACCCCCTACTCACCCCCTACTCACCCCCTACTCACCCCTACTCACCCCTACTCATCCCCTACTCACCCCCTACTCACCCCCACTCACCCCCTACTCACCCCCCACTCACCCCTACTCACCCGCTACTCACCCCCTACTCACCCCCTACTCACCCCTACTCACCCCCCACTCACCCCCTACTCACCCCCTACTCACCCCTACTCACCCCCTACTCACCCCTACTCACCACCCCCCTACTCACCCCCCACTCACCCCCCACTCACCCCTACTCACCCCTACTCACCCCCTACTCATCCCTACTCACCCCCCACTCACCACCCCCTACTCACCCCCTTCTCACCACCTACTCACCTTCTACTCACCACCCCTCCAGGTGTTCTCCGGCATGGTGAGCTCCTGGTACACGTGGAAGGCTCTTAACTTCCCCTACTCACCCCCCACTCACCCCCCACTCACGCCTACTCACCCCCTACTCACCACCTACTCACCCCCTACTCACTCCCACTCACCCCCTACTCACCCCCCACTCACCCCTACTCACCCCCCCACTCACCCCCCACTCACCCCTACTCACCCCCTACTCACCACCTACTCACCCCCTACTCACCCCATACTCATCCCCTACTCACCCCCTACTCACCCCCACTCACCCCCTACTCACCCCCCACTCACCCCTACTCACCCCTACTCACCCCCTACTCACGCCTACTCACCACCTACTCACCCCCTACTCACCACCCCTCCAGGTGTTCTCCGGCATGGTGAGCTCCTGGTACACGTGGAAGGCTCTCAACTTCCCCTACTCACCCCTACTCACCCCTACTCACCCCTACTCACCCCTACTCACCACCCCCCTACTCACCCCCTACTCACCCCCACTCACCCCCCAACTCACCCCTACTCACCCGCTACGCACCCCCCACTCATCCCCAACTCACCCCCTACTCACCCCCCTACTCACCCACCTACTCACCCCTACTCACCCCTACTCACCCCCTACTCACCCCCCACTCACCCCCTACTCACCCACTACTCACCACCCCCCTACTCACCCCCTACTAACCCCCTACTCACCCCCCACTCACCCCCTACTCACCCACTACTCACCACCCCCCTTTTCACCCCCCTACTCACCCCCTACTCACCCCCTACTCACCCCCTACTCACCCCCCCTCACCCCCTACTCACCCCTACTCACGCCTACTCACCCATACTCACCCATACTCACCCCCCACTCACCCCTACTCAGCCCCCACTCACCCCCTACTCACCCCTACTCACCCTTACTCACCCCTACTCACCCCTACTCACCCCTACTCACCCGCTACTCACCCCTACTCACCCCCCCTACTCACCCCCTACTCACCCCTACTCACCCCCCACTCACCACCCCACTCACCCCCTACTCACCCCTACTCACCCCCCACTCACCCCCTACTCACCCCTAATCACCCCCTACTCACCCCCCACTCACCCCTACTCACCCCGTACTCACCACCCCACTCACCCCCTACTCAGCCCCCACTCACCCCCTACTCACCCCTACTCACCCCTACTCACCCCTACTCACCCCCTACTCACCCCCTACTCACCCCTACTCACCCCTACTCATCCCCTACTCACCCCCTACTCACCCCCACTCACCCCCTACTCACCCCCACTCACCCCTACTCACCCCTACTCACCCCCTACTCACCCCTACTCACCCCCACTCACCACCCCCTACTCACCCCCTACTCACCACCTACTCACCCCCTACTCACCACCCCTCCAGGTGTTCTCCGGCATGGTGAGCTCCTGGTACACGTGGAAGGCACTCAACTTCCCCTACTCACCCCTACTCACCCTCTACTCACCCCCTACTCACCCCCTACTCACCCCCTACTCACCACCCCTCCAGGTGTTCTCCGGCATGGTGAGCTCCTGGTACACGTGGAAGGCTGTCAACTTCCCCCACTCACCCCCTACTCACCCCTACTCACCCCTACTCACCCCCTACTCACCACCTACTCATCCCCTACTCACCACCCCTCCAGGTGTTCTCCGGCATGGTGAGCTCCTGGTACACGTGGAAGGCTCTCAACTTCCCCTACTCACCCCTACTCACCCCTACTCACCCCTACTCACCCCCTACTCACCCCTACTCACCCCTACTCACCCCCTACTCACATCTTACTCACCCCTACTCACCCCCTACTCACCCCTACTCACCACCTACTCACCCCCCGACTCACCCCCTACTCACCACCCCCTACTCACCCCCTACTCACCCCCTACTCACCACCTACTCACCCCTACTCACCACCCCTCCAGGTGTTCTCCGGCATGGTGAGCTCCTGGTACACGTGGAAGGCTCTCAACTTCCCCTACTCACCCCTACTCACCCCTACTCACCCCTACTCACCCCCTACTCACCCCCTACTCACCCCCTACTCACCACCCCTCCAGGTGTTCTCCGGCATGGTGAGCTCCTGGTACACGTGGAAGGCTCTCAACTTCCCCTACTCACCCCTACTCACCCCCTACTCACCCCTACTCACCCCCTACTCACCACCCCCTACTCACCCCCCACTCACCCCCCACTCACCCCTACTCACCCCCTACTCACCACCTACTCACCCCCCACTCATCCCCTACTCACCCCTACTCACCCCCTACTTACCACCCCCCTACTTACCCCCTACTTACCACCCCCCTACTCACCCCCACTCACCCCTACTCACCCCCTACTCACCCCCTACTCACCCCCTACTCACCCCCTACTCACCACCCCTCCAGGTGTTCTCCGGCATGGTGAGCTCCTGGTACACGTGGAAGGCTCTCAACTTCCCCTACTCACCCCTACTCACCCCTACTCACCCCCTACTCACCACCTACTCACCCCCTACTCACCTCCTACTCACCCCTACTCACCCCCCACTCACCACCCCACTCACCCCCTACTCACCCCTACTCACCCCCTACTCACCCGCTACTCACCCCCTACTCACCCCCTACTCACCCCTACTCACCCCCCACTCACCCCCTACTCACCCCTACTCACCCCCTACTCACCCCCCACTCACCCCTACTCACCCCCTACTCACCCCCCACTCACCCCTACTCACCCCCTACTCACCCCCCACTCACCACCCCAATCACCCCCTACTCAACCCCCACTCACCCATACTCACCCCTACTCACCCCCTACTCACCCCTACTCACCCCCTACTCACCACCCCTCCAGGTGTTCTCCGGCATGGTGAGCTCCTGGTACACGTGGAAGGCTCTCAACTTCCCCTACTCACCCCCCACTCACCCCCCACTCACCCCTACTCACCCCCTACTCACCCCCTACTCACCCCCTACTCACCCCTACTCACCCCTACTCACCACCCCCTACTCACCCCCTACTCACCCCCTACTCACCACCCCTCCAGGTGTTCTCCGGCATGGTGAGCTCCTGGTACACGTGGAAGGCTCTCAACTTCCCCTACTCACCCCTACTCACCCCCTACTCACCGCTACTCACCCCCTACTCACCCCCTACTCACCCCCTACTCACCCCTACTCACCCCTACTCACCCCCTACTCACCACCTACTCACCCCCCACTCATCCCCTACTCACCCCTACTCACCCCCTACTTACCACCCCCCTACTTACCCCCTACTTACCACCCCTCTACTCACCCCCACTCACCCCTACTCACCCCCTACTCACCCCCTACTCACCCCCTACTCACCCCCTACTCACCCCCTACTTACCACCCCCCTACTTACCCCCTACTTACCACCCCCCTACTCACCCCCACTCACCCCTACTCACCCCCTACTCACCCCCTACTCACCCCCTACTCACCCCCTACTCACCACCTACTCACCACCCCTCCAGGTGTTCTCCGGCATGGTGAGCTCCTGGTACACGTGGAAGGCTCTCAACTTCCCCTACTCACCCCTACTCACCCCCTACTCACCCCTACTCACCCCCTACTCACCCCCACTCACCCCTACTCACCCCCTACTCACCCCTACTCACCCCCTACTCACCCCTACTCACCCCCTACTCACCCCCTACTCACCACCCTCCAGGTGTTCTCCGGCATGGTGAGCTCCTGGTACACGTGGAAGGCTCTCAACTTCCCCTACTCACCCCTACTCACCCCTACTCACCCCTACTCACCCCTACTCACCCGCTACTCACCCTACTCACCCCCCCTACTCACCCCTACTCACCCACTACTCACCCCTACTCACCCCCCTACTCACCCCCTACTCACCCCTACTCACCACCCACTCACCACCCCACTCACCCCCTACTCACCCCTACTCACCCCCTACTCACCCGCTACTCACCCCCTACTCACCCCCTACTCACCCCTACTCACCCCCCACTCACCCCCTACTCACCCCTACTCACCCCCTACTCACCCCCCACTCACCCCTACTCACCCCCTACTCACCCCCCACTCACCCCTACTCACCCCCTACTCACCCCCCACTCACCACCCCAATCACCCCCTACTCAGCCCCCACTCACCCATACTCACCCCTACTCACCCCCTACTCACCCCCTACTCACCACCCCTCCAGGTGTTCTCCGGCATGGTGAGCTCCTGGTACACGTGGAAGGCTCTCAACTTCCCCTACTCACCCCTACTCACCCCCTACTCACCACCTACTCACCCCCTACTCACCACCTACTCACCCCCTACTCACCCCCTACTCACCACCCCTCCAGGTGTTCTCCGGCATGGTGAGCTCCTGGTACACGTGGAAGGCTCTCAACTTCCCCTACTCACCCCTACTCACCCCCTACTCACCCCCTACTCACCCCCTACTCACCCCCTACTCACCACCCCTCCAGGTGTTCTCCGGCATGGTGAGCTCCTGGTACACGTGGAAGGCTCTCAACTTCCCCTACTCACCCCTACTCACCCCCTACTCACCACCTACTCACCCCCTACTCACCACCCTACTCACCCCCTACTCACCCCCTACTCACCACCCCTCCAGGTGTTCTCCGGCATGGTGAGCTCCTGGTACACGTGGAAGGCTCTCAACTTCCCCTACTCACCCCTACTCACCCCCTACTCACCCCTACTCACCCCCTACTCACCCCCTACTCACCCCTACTCACCCCCTACTCACCCCCTACTCACCACCCCTCCAGGTGTTCTCCGGCATGGTGAGCTCCTGGTACACGTGGAAGGCTCTCAACTTCCCCTACTCACCCCCTACTCACCCCTACTCACCCCTACTCACCCCCTACTCACCCCTACTCACCCCCTACTCACCCTTTCACCCCCTACTCACCCCCCTACTCACCCCCACTCACCACCCCTCCAGGTGTTCTCCGGCATGGTGAGCTCCTGGTACACGTGGAAGGCTCTCAACTTCCCCTACTCACACCGGT
>NW_027423107.1:80067-128880 GCF_048934315.1 Petromyzon marinus
GAGTGGGGGGTGAGTAGGGGGCTGAGTGGGGGGTGAGTAGGGGGTGAGTAGGGGGGTGAGTGGTGGGTGAGTAGGGGGCTGAGTGGGGGGTGAGTGGGGGGTGAGTAGGGGGCTGAGTGGGGGGTGAGTAGGGGGGTGAGTGGGGGGTGAGTGGGGGGTGAGTGGGGGGTGAGTGGGGGGTGAGTAGGGGTGAGTGGGGGTGAGTGGGGGTGAGTAGGTGGTGAGTAGGGGGTGAGTGGGGGGTGAGTGGGGTGTGAGTGGGGGGTGAATAGGGGGTGAGTGGGGGGTGAGTGGGGGGTGAGTGGGGGGGTGAGTAGGGGGTAAGTAGGGGGTGAGTAGGGGGTGAGTAGGGGGTGAGGAGGAGGTGAGTCTTGGGGTGAGTAGAGGGGTGAGTAGGGGGTGAGAAGGGGGTGGTGAGTAGAGGGTGAGTAGGGGGTGAGTGAATACTCACCCCTAATCACTCACCCAACCACCCACTCATTCTCCCAACCACTCACTCACCCCCCTACCCACTCACTCACCCACCCACACACTCACTCACCCAACCACTCACTCACTCACTCACCCACTCACTCACCCACTCACCCACTCACTCACTCACTCACCCACTCACTCACTCACTCACCCACCCGCCCACTCACCCACTCACTCACCCACTCACCCACCCACCCACCCACTCACTCACTCACTCACCCACCCACCCACCCACTCACTCACTCACCCACCCACCCACCCACTCACCCACTCACTCACCACCCACCCACTCAATCACTCACCCACTCACCCACCCACCCACTCACCCACCCACCCACTCACTCACTCACTCACCCACTCACTCACCCACCCACCCACTCAATCACTCACCCACTCATCCACCCACCCACTCACCCACTCATTCACTCACTCACCCACCCACCCACTCACTCACCCACCCACCCACTCACTCACTCACCCACCCACTCACCCACTCACCCACCCACTCACCCACTCACTCACCCACCCACCCACTCACTCACTCACCCACCCACTCACCCACCCACCCACCCACTCACTCACCCACCCACCCACTCACCCACTCACTCACCCACCCACCCACTCACTCACTCACCCACCCACTCACCCACCCACCCACCCACTCACTCACCCACCCACCCACTCACCCACTCACTCACTCACCCACCCACCCACCCACTCACTCACCCACCCACCCACTCACGCACTCACTCACCCACCCACCCACTCACCCACCCACCCACCCACCCACCCACTCACTCACCCACCCACCCACTCACCCACCCACTAACCCACCCACTAACCCACCCACCCACTAACCCACCCACTAACCCACCCACTAACCCACCCACCCACCCACACTCACCTCCTGATTTCCACTCCCGTTAAACAGCTGATCTCCAACCTCCGGCCTCCGGTCGACGCACGGAGCCTGCGACGTCGTCGCCTTCACCTCTGCGGCCTCGCTCGTGACCTCCGTGACCTCCGTGACCTCCGTGACCTCCGCGACCTCCGCGACCTCGTTGGGGGCCCACGTCAGCCTGAGTCCGGAGCCCATGGCCAGGATGTAGACCATGGTGACCCCCACGAGGGTCACGACGACGATTGGGGCCACCACCCGGCTCCTCGGGATGGCGGAGAGCATCTGGAGGTGGAGGTGGAGGACGAGGTGGAGGAGGAGGACGAGGTGGAGGATAGGGGGTGGAGGAGGAGGTGGAGGTGGAGGACGAGGTGGAGGAGGACGAGGTGGAGGATAGGGGGTGGAGGACGAGGTGGAGGTGGAGGACGAGGTGGAGGAGGAGGACGAGGTGGAGGATAGGGGGGTGGAGGATAGGGGGGTGGAGGAGGAGGTGGAGGTGGAGGACGAGGTGGAGGAGGACGAGGTGGAGGATAGGGGGTGGAGGACGAGGTGGAGGTGGAGGACGAGGTGGAGGAGGAGGAGGTGGAGGATAGGGGGGTGGAGGACGAGGTGGAGGTGGAGGACGAGGTGGAGGATAGGGGGGTGGAGGAGGAGGTGGAGGACGAGGTGGAGGTGGAGGACGAGGTGGAGGATAGGGGGTGGAGGACGAGGTGGAGGTGGAGGACGAGGTGGAGGATAGGGGGGGTGGAGGAGGAGGTGGAGGTGGAGGACGAGGTGGAGGATAGGGGGGTGGAGGAGGAGGTGGAGGACGAGGTGGAGGTGGAGGACGAGGTGGAGGATAGGGGGTGGAGGATATGGGGGTGGAGGAGGAGGTGGAGGTGGAGGACGAGGTGGAGGATAGGGGGGTGGAGGTGGAGGTGGAGGACGAGGTGGAGGTGGAGGACGAGGTGGAGGATATGGGGGTGGAGGAGGAGGTGGAGGAGCTGGTGGAGGAGGTGGTGGAGCTGGTGGTGGAGCTGGCTACTAAAAGCCCTCGCCTCTACAGCTGCTTATGGCGACTTGGTGGGTGGGTAGGTGGGGGTATGTGAGGGGGTAGGGGTAGGGATGGGGGTAGGGATGGGGGTAGAGGTGGGGGTAGGGGTGGGGGGTAGGGGTAGAGGTGGCGGTAGAGGTCAGGATGGGGGTAGGGGTGGGGGGTGGGGTTAGGGGTGGGGGTAGAGGTGGGGGTAGAGGTAAGGATGGGGGTAGAGGTGGGGGTAGGGGTGGGGGTAGGGGTGGGGGGTGGGGGTAGAGGTGGGGGTAGGGATGGGGGTAGGGGTGGGGGGTGGGGGTAGAGGTGGGGTTAGGGGTGAAGGTACGGGTAGGGGTAGGAGGTGGGGGTAGGGGTAGGTGGGGAAATGGGTGGGGGTGGGTAGGTAGGGGTGGGGGTAGGGGTAGGGGTGGGTGTGGTACCAACTGACTTGTCGCTTCTGACAGACTGGGGGGAGGGGGTAAGTGCTGGGTGAGTGGGTGGCAGAGTGAATGGGTAAGTGATTGAGTGAGTGGGTGGGTGAGTGAGTGGGTGAGTGAGTGAGTGGGTGAGTGAGTGGTTGAGTGAGTGAGTGGGTGAGTGAATGGGTGAGTAAGTGATTGAGTGAGTGGGTGGGTGAGTGAGTGAGTGGGTGAGTGAGTGAGTGGGTGAGTGAGTGGGTGAGTGATTGAGTAATTGAGTGCGTGAGAGGGTGAGTGAGTGAGGGGGTGAGTGAGTGGGTGAGTGAGTGGGTGAGTGAATGAGTGGCAGAGTGAATGGGTGAGTGAGTGATTGAGTGAGTGGGTGAGTGAGTGAGTGGGTGAGTGTGTGAGAAGGTGAGTGAGTGAGGGGGTGAGTGAGTGGGTGAGTGATTGAGTGAGTAGGTGGATGAGTGAGTGAGTGGGTGAGTAGGTGAGTGAGTGGTTGAGTGAGTGAGTGGGTGAGTGAGTGGTTGAGTGAGTGGTTGAGTGAGTGAGTGGGTGAGTGAGTGAGTGGGTGAGTGAGTGGGTGAGTGAGTAAGTGGGTGAGTGAGTGAGTGAGTGGGTGAGTGAGTGAGTGGGTGGGTGAGTGGTTGAATGAGTGAGTGGTTGAGTGAGTGAGTGGTTGAGTGAGTGAGTGGGTGAGTGAGTGAGTGGGTGGGTGTGTGAGTGGGTGGGTGGGTGAGTGAGTGAGTGAGTGGGTGGGTGAGTGAGTGAGTGGGTGAGTGAGTGGGTGAGCGAGTGAGTGGGTGAGTGAGTGAGTGGGTGAGTGATTGAGTGAGTGGGTGGGTGAGTGAGTGGGTGAGTAGGTGAGTGAGTGGGTGAGTGAGTGATTGAGTGAGTGGGTGAGTGAGTGGGTGAGTGAGTGAGTGAGTGGGTGAGTGAGTGGATGAGTAATTGAGTGCGTGAGAGGGTGAGTGAGTGAGGGGGTGAGTGAGTGGGTGAGTGAGTGGGTGAGTGAGTGAGTGGCAGAGTGAATGGGTGAGTGAGTGATTGAGTGATTGAGTGAGTGGGTGAGTGAGTGAGTGAGTGGGTGAGTGCGTGAGAAGGTGAGTGAGTGAGGGGGTGAGTGAGTGGGTGAGTGAGTGGGTGGCAGAGTGAGTGGTTGAGTGAGTGGGTGAGTGATTGAGTGAGTAGGTGGGTGAGTGAGTGAGTGGGTGAGTAGGTGAGTGAGTGGTTGAGTGAGTGAGTGGGTGAGTGAGTGGTTGAGTGAGTGGTTGAGTGAGTGAGTGGGTGAGTGAGTAAGTGGGTGAGTGAGTGAGTGAGTGGGTGAGTGAGTGAGTGGGTGGGTGAGTGGGTGAATGAGTGAGTGGTTGAGTGAGTGAGTGGTTGAGTGAGTGAGTGGGTGAGTGAGTGAGTGAGTGGGTGAGTGGGTGGGTGGGTGAGTGAGTGAGTGAGTGGGTGGGTGGGTGAGTGAGTGAGTGGGTGAGTGAGTGGGTGAGCGAGTGAGTGGGTGAGTGAGTGAGTGAGTGAGTGGGTGAGTGATTGAGTGAGTGGGTGGGTGAGTGAGTGGGTGAGTAGGTGAGTGAGTGAGTGGTTGAGTGAGTGAGAGGGTGAGTGAGTAAGTGGGTGAGTGAGTGCGTGGCAGAGTGAGTGAGTGGGTGAGTGAGTGAGTGGGTGAGTGGGTGAGTGAGTGGTTGAGTGAGTGGGTGGGTGAGTGATTGAGTGAGTGGATGAGTGAGTGGGTGCGTGGTTGAGTGCGTGAGAGGGTGAGTGAGTGAGTGGGTGAGTGGGTGAGTGGCTGGGTGTGTGGGTGGGTGTGTGGGTGGGGGTGTGTGTGTATAGGTGTGGCGTGGGGAGCGATAGTGTAGCGGTTAGCGCGCTGCGCTATAAACCTGGCGACCCGGGTTCGATTCCCGCTCACGGTCAACACCAGTGACGATTATCTGAACCGGTCCCGGGCCTCCCCTAGATCGGTCTGATCGACTCAGCCTCAAATGAGTACCTGGTGCGGTGTGTAAACATTGCCACTAGGGAGACAAAGGCGGTCGGGCGTGGTGCTGGCCACCCACCCCCTCGTGTACCGTTCCGGCCTTCATAGGTGCTCGCTAACGGCACTTGCCCCTACAGTCTGTTGTAAAGGTGTGGTTACTCGCCAACAACATCACTTCCCATCCCTGCTCGAGGCTACATGGGGGACCTTTATCTGTGAGCGATTGTAAATCAATGTTAGTTATGTAATGAGTCCAACTGAATCGCAGACGTTGTCTTGGGAGTAGCACTATTTACTCAACACAACAGCACAAACATTTCTAGATTTAAAGCTTTCGTGACTGCAAGGATCCATACTCTTTGGTTCTATTCGGTAAAGTCACTACGTAGGTAAAAAATAAAACAACAAAAAATCACGACGTTTCGGCCACAACACAAGCGGCCTTCATCAGGTGAAGGGACCAGGCTGTCTCGAGGACAGCGCTGGAGTGAAACACAGCCACGCTCAGACCGCGGACCTTTAAGCTGTGTGCGAGGAAACAAGGTGCCTTGACAAAGGAATTAGCATAAAAAATTAGCATTTGATTTGCCGACTTTAGCATAGAGGTGGTGTACGTGCGGGTGGACTTGCCGGTTGGCGAGGGGGGGAGGGGGAATTTACCTATTGATGGTGTGAAAAGGGAATTTTTAAGAGCTGCGAAAGTTTAGGGTACCACTACTTGAAAAATATACTGTACCATTGAAATTAGTTTAATGTTTGGTTCGATTTAGAACATCTTTCCAATGGTTGCTTAATTTGAAACCATCTACTCGGTTGAAATTGTGTCCGTGTTTGTAGTTCTGAATTGACTCGTGAACAAATCTCTGATAAAAACCCGTGGGTTTGCAAAGAACCTTGGTATCGGAGAAAATTATATCGTGATCCCCCACAGCGTTGTAACAGTGATCAGCCACGGCAGAAGAATTCGTTTTACTGCATTTCAAATCTGATTTGTGCTCGCGAATTCGGTCAG
The DNA here is from genome assembly GCF_048934315.1 of Petromyzon marinus. Lineage (NCBI taxonomy): Eukaryota > Metazoa > Chordata > Hyperoartia > Petromyzontiformes > Petromyzontidae > Petromyzon > Petromyzon marinus. The sequence goes on from NW_027423107.1 coordinate 85,873, forward strand.
AGACATGTCGCTTTGTCTCCCCGATATAGCAATCACCGCAGGTACAACTCAATTTGTAAACCCCGGGGTACTGTAAGTCAGGAATGACATCCTTCATGGATGGGATCAGATCACGAATTTTGTGTACTGTATTGAACCGGACCTGGATCTTGTGTTTGTTTAGAATTTTGGAAATCTTTTTAGTAACGCCTGCTATATATGGTAGTGTGATGGTTTTGACCGGAGTATCAAGTGGTTGTTTCTGTATGGAGGGAGAGACAGCTTGGCGGATGGTACGGTCAGAGTATCCATTTCTCTTGAGGGCCAGGTGTACATGTTTTAATTCACTGGTCAGGTGGTGTTGGTCCGAAATGCAATGAGCCCTATGGTATAAAGTTTTGATGAGAGAATTCTTCTGGGCTGGGTGGTAGTGGGAATCAGGTTTCAAGTAGGAATCTGTGTGGGTGGGTTTCCTGTAGACAGAATGCCCCAATGAGCCATCAGGTCTCCTCTCAAACAGAACATCCACTTCTATGCTAAGTCGGCCAATGAAATGCTAATTTTTTATGCTAATTCCTTTGTCAAGGCACCTTGTTTACTCGCACACAGCTTAAAGGTCGCGGTCTGAGCGTGGCTGTGTTTCACTCCAGCGCTGTCCTCGAGACAGCCTGGTCCCTTCACCTGATGAAGGCCGCTTGTGTTGTGGCCGAAACGTCGTGATTTTTTATTGTTTTATTTTTTACCTACGTGGTGACTTTACCGAATAGCACCAAAGAGTAAGCACGAACATTCCACAACCTTCACCCGGGTCTCACGTTGCCCATCCACACACGCTACGGCAGAAGCTGACGCGGTTCGCTATCCCGGTCACAGAACGCGTGGCTGGAGGCTTCTCCTCCCTCACGTGGACCTCCTGACAGCAGCACATCAACAACCCACAGCTCCTCACGGATGTCTCCTTATATGGCTCCCGGGCAGGGGCTGGCCCCGCCCTCAGCTACCGCCCACTCCCGAACCCCCTCCAGCATAACAAAAGGCGGCTGAGCTCAGCCCTCCCCCCCACCCACGTCACTTCCTGGCTCCTCCCCCCCACTTAACTCAGCCCTCCCCCCCCACCCACGTCCCGTCCTGGATCCTCCCCCCCACCCACGGCCCTTCCTGGTTCCTCCCCCCCATCCCTTAACTCAACAACAACAACCGCGATTCGCCACTAAGTGGCGGTGACGTCACCACGACGCTTGTGCCAGGCTATGTGCACCCTGAGGCCACGTGAAGTGTCGAACGCCCGCTGGCAGGAGGTCATGGGGCAGACCCAGGTGCCACGGGTCGACTGACTGAGATGACTGGCTGATGCACCACCTGTGCCCCCTACTGTGCCAACCTGCTGTGCTTTATCCACCCGGCGCTCCGCTCGTTGTTCTGAGCGTCGCTCCTCCGCCCTCCGTTGTTGTTGGAGGGCGACTGCCTCCAACTGCCCAGTAGCATCCTTCACGAGCCTCCTCCACAGAGGCCGATCTTGACACCGCTGGTACCAGTCATCGGCAAGTCCACTCAGCTCCACGTCCTCCTGTACCACATAACTCCATCTCTTCTCTAGCCCGTGCCGCGCCCGCTTAGCCCCCTCAATCCGGCCAAACAAAAGCTGTTTCGGCATGCGGTGGCTGGGCATGCGGGCAACATGACCCAGCCATCGCAGCCTTGCCTGCCGGAGGAGCTCACCGATGGGACCCTGCCCAGATCTTTCAAGGATTTGTGAGCTCCTCACACAATCCAGTCTGGTTAAACCCAGGATGGATCGTAGGCAGGCCAGCCTAAATGTTTCTAACCGGCGAAGATGTTCCATTAGGGGGGTCCACGTTTCGCAAGCGTAGAGAAGGGAGGGAATGACCGTGGCCGAGAAGACCTGAAGCTTAGTGCGGAGCGACAGACCAGGTAGCTTCCACACAGCGTTACGCAACCGATGAAAAGATATTGCCGCTCGACTGATTCGGAGTGAGACCTCTGCTGTTAAACTGGAGCCAGTCATAAGCACAATGCCCAGGTATGGGAAACTCTCCACTCTCTCCACAACTGCCCCATCACCGATTAGGAGTTGTGGGGGTGGAGTGTCCGATGGTACAAAATACCCAGGCAGGTGCTTAGCTTTGGTGGGGCTGATGGTAAGGCCCCACCTCTTAGTGGCATGCTCCAGTCTCAGCAACAGCGTCTCCAACTCCTCCTCTGACTGAGCAGCTATTACCAAATCATTAGCATACATAACGTGGTTGAGCAATAGGGAGCCATCCCTTGACCGCACCCGGGCATCGATTAGCCTCCCATTATATCTGTACCATATGGAGATTCCCCCGGTACAGCTATTGAAGGCTTCACGAACTACGTGGTCAAAATAGATGTTAAATAATGTGGGAGCCAGAGGACATCCCTGTCGCATCCCAAGGTGTACAGGGAATGACTCTGACTCCTGGCCACGTAGTTTTACCCGGGCCCGCTCACCATTATGAAGGTCCTTAATGATCGTGAGCAGAGGGTCAGGTACTCCAAAGGCACGAAGAACGACCCAGAGCCAAGGCCTACTGATGGTATCATAGGCCTTGACCAGGTCAATAAAGCAGAGATGTAGGTCTTGTTGGAATTCCCTACACCTCTGCTGTAGCAGACGGACAGAAAATATGGCATCTGTGCAGGACCGCCCTTTCCTGAAACCGCATTGGGGCTCCGCAAGCCTCTCCTCAGTGTGCCTGGCAAGGCAATGCTGAATAATCTTTGCCAGGACCTTTCCCGGCACACTGAGAAGTGAGATGCCCCTGTAGTTGTTACAGTCTGTGCGGTCCCCCTTCTTAAAAAGGGGGACCACCAGGGCATCCTTCCAATCCTGTGGAACCCGTCCAGTGGTCCAGACTGTTGTTATGATGTCATATAGGGCAGTCTGTGCACAAACGCCACCCTCCCTCAGCATTTCGCTTGGGAGATCATCTCTGCCCGCTGCCTTTCCTGGTCTCAGACTCCGGATCGCCTTCAATACTTCCTCAGCAGATGGCACCTCAGCCAGCCACTCACAGGGGGTGACTTCTTCCAATATTTGAGGCACCGCAGCCTCAGCAGGGTCATCCTCACTTTGTGCCACGATGTTTTCCTGGCTGAGGGATTTTCCCTCCCCCAGGACCTCACAGAAATGCTCAGCAAATCTGCGAACCTGTTCCTGGGGGTCAGAGATTGGATCACCGTTTTTTTCCCTTAATGATGGTAATAGGTGTGGCGCTGCAGGTTACTTTTTTGATGGAGTTAAATCAAGATTTGTGATCACGGGCCACTGAGGCAGACTCCATCTCCTCAGCAACCCTCGACCACCACCCATCCTTGCAGCGCCTCATGACTCTCCGAACCTCCGAGCGAAGGCTGCGGTAAGCCTCCTCATTCTCTGACGTGGGATTCTGTAGCCGATGACAGTGGGCCTGTCGCTTTTTCTCAACCATCCTGAATACCTCCTCTGTCAGCCAGGGTCTCTGGGGAGGTCTCGACAGCGTACCCAAAGCAGCCATTGCAGCTGCATGAGTTACAGTCCTAAACCTCGCTCATTTACCCTCGACATCAGGAGGAGTCGGGGACGATACCAATCCCAGCCGCAAGCGATGATGAAATTCTCGCTTGCAACTTTCATCAGATAACTGAGACCAGGCCACTTTATGTTGGAATGGGGTCCTGGGTGTACACCCACCACCGGAGTGGAAGAATGGCAGGCGCATCTTACAGATGACTAGTCGATGGTCAGAGGGCAGATCAGCTCCACGGTAGGTCCTGGTATCAAGGACATGGGCTCGCATTCGCTGGTCCGTCACTATGTAGTCCAGCAGATGTTCTTGCTTGGACCCGGCATGCATCCATGATGTTGTGTGGATGCGCCGATGCCGGAACAGCGTGTTGGTAATTACAAGCCCATGGGCTGCACAAAAATCTAGCAGCCTCCTACCGTTGTTATTGAGCTGATCTGGCCCATGCCTTCCAATCACTCCAGACCAGGTGCCAGTATCATGACCAACTCGGGCATTGAAGTCACCCAACATGATGACTCTATCCCGAGGGGCCACTTTAGCCAGCACCTGTGACAGGAGGTCATAGAAGGCATGTGAGTCATCTGCTTTTCCTGCATCCCTCCACGGATGTTCATCTTCGGTGGGGGCATAAGTAACCACGACCACCATTCCTCGCCTCCGGTTGATGGGAAGGCGAGCCCAAAGTAGCCTGGGGCTTACAGCTTCCCACAGCTCACTGCCACGCTCCCACGCCCCCTTCATTATTTTGTTCAAAAGAAGACCCACGCCCTGTTGTTTGGCAGTCTGCTGCCCCGAGTAGAGGACTGTCCACCCCTCATGGTGGCAGGAGCCAGAGCCCTCCCCCCCACCCACGTCCCTTTCTGGCTCCTCCCCCATACCCACGTCCCTTTCTGGCTCCCCCCCCCACCCACGTCCCTTTCTGGCTCCTCCCCCCTACCACGTCCCTTCCTGGCTCCTCCCCCTACCCATGTCTCTTTCTGGCTCCTCCCCCCACCGACGTCCCTTCCTGGCTCCTCCCCCCGACCCACGTCCCTTCCTGGCTCCTCCCCCCCACCCACGTACCTTCCTGGCTCCTCCCCCCCACGCACGTCACTTCCTGGCTCCTCCCCCTGTATATATAATCTCTGTTGTCTCTCAGCTGCCCACTTGACGCAGCTATTTCTGCTGTGGATGTTCCACCTGAAGACGGAAGCTTGCATTGCCTCCGAAACGTCGGTATTTAATTTAGTTGATTTCATTTAGTTCATTTTACCCACGTGACTTTACCGACAAAACCAAAGAGTATGGTCACTACAGTTGTTGTACGAGGGTGGGCGTGGTGACGTCACCATTATTAACATACCTCCTCCTCCTCGTGCACCTAGCCTGGCACAAGCGCCGTGGTGACGTCACCATTATTAACATACCTCCTCCTCGTGCACCTAGCCTGGCACAAGCGCCGTGGTGTCGTCACCGCAGAGCAGCAGCTCTGGGGTCCCACGGTGGCTATGAGATGTTGACTACCTCGCCTGGTATACAGGAGGTTTATGTGGAGTCTGTGTGTCTCTCATAATCATCATCACAGTGGCTATGAGATGTTTACTACCTCGCCTGGTCTACAGGAGGTCTATGTGGAGTCTGTGTCTCTCTCATCATCATCACGGTGGCTATGAGATGTTGACTACCTCGCCTGGTCTACAGGAGGTCTATGTGGAGTCTGCGTCTCTCTCATCATCATCACGGTGGCTATGAGATGTTGACTACCTCGGCTGGTCTACAGGAGGTCTATGTGGAGTCTGTCTCTCTCATCATCATCACTGTGGCTATATGTTGACTACCTCGCCTGGGCTACAGGAGGTCTATGTGGAGTCTGTGTCTCTCATCATCATCATCATCACTGTGGCTATGAGATGTTGACTACCTCGCCTGGACTACAGGAGGTCTATGTGGAGTCTGCGTCTCTATCATCATCATCACAGTGGCTATGAGATGTTGACTACCTCGCCTGGGCTACAGGAGGTCTATTTGAGTCTGCGTGTCTCTCATCATCATCACGGTGGCTATGAGATGTTGACTACCTCACGTGGTACACAGGAGATCTATGTGGAGTCTGCGTCTCTCTCTCTCATCATCATCACGGTGGCTATGAGATGTTGACTACCTCGCCTGGTACACAGGAGATCTATGTGGAGTCTGTGTCTCTCTCATTATCACCACGGTGGCTATGAGATGTTGACTACCTCGCCTGGTACACAGGAGGTCTATGTGGAGTCTGTGTCTCTCTCTCATCATCATCATCATCACTGTGGCTATGAGATGTTGACTACCTCGCCTGGTACACAGGAGGTGTATGTGGAGTCTGTGTGTCTTTCATCATCATCACGGTGGCTATGAGATGTTGACTACCTCGCCTGGTCTACAGAAGGTCTATGTGGAGTCTGTGTCTCTCATCATCACCACGGTGGCTAGGAGATGTTGACTACCTCTTCTGGTCTACAGGAGGTCTATGTGGAATCTGCGTCTCTCTCATCATCATCACGGTGTCTATGAGATGTTGACTACCTCGCCTGGTCTACAGGAGGTCTATGTGGAGTCTGCGTCTCTCTCATCATCATCACGGTGGCTATGAGATGTTGACTACCTCGCCTGGGCTACAGGAGGTCTATGTGGAGTCTGTGTCTCTCATCATCATCATCATCACTGTGGCTATGAGATGTTGACTACCTCGCCTGGACTACAGGAGGTCTATGTTGAGTCTGCGTGTCTCTCATCATCATGACGGTGGCTATGAGATGTTGACTACCTCACCTGGTACACAGGAGATCTATGTGGAGTCTGCGTCTCTCTCTCTCATCATCATCACGGTGGCTATGAGATGTTGACTACCTCGCCTGGTACACAGGAGATCTATGTGGAGTCTGTGTCTCTCTCATTATCACCACGGTGGCTATGAAATGTTGACTACCTCGCCCGGTGCACAGGAGGTCTATGTGGAGTCTGCGTCTCTCTCATTATCACCACGGTGGCTATGAGATGTTGACTACCTTGCCTGGTACACAGGAGGTCTTTGTGGAGTCTGTGTCTCTCATCATCATCACAGTGGCTATGCGATGTTGACTACCTCGCTTGGTGTACAGGAGGTCTATGTGGAGTCTGTGTCTCTCTCTCATCATCATCATCATCACTGTGGCTATGAGATGTTGACTACCTCGCCTGGTACACAGGAGGTGTATGTGGAGTCTGTGTGTTTCTCATCATCATCACGGTGGCTATGAGATGTTGACTACCTCGCCTGATATACAGAAGGTCTATGTGGAGTCTGTGTCTCTCATCATCACCACGGTGGCTAGGAGATGTTGACTACCTCTTCTGGTCTACAGGAGGTCTATGTGGAATCTGCGTCTCTCTCATCATCATCACGGTGTCTATGAGATGTTGACTACCTCGCCTGGTCTACAGGAGGTCTATGTGGAGTCTGCGTCTCTCTCATCATCATCACGGTGGCTATGAGATGTTGACTACCTCGCCTGGTCTACAGGAGGTCTATGTGGAGTCTGTGTCTCTCTCATCATCATCATCACGGTGGCTATGCGATGTTGACTACCTCGCCTGGTGCACAGGAGATCTATGTGGAGTCTGTGTGTCTCTCATTATCATCACGGTGGCTATGAGATGTTGACTACCTCGCCTGGTACACAGGAGGTCTATATCGAGTCTGCGTGTCTCTCAACATCATCACTGTGGCTATGAAATGTTGACTACCTCGCCAGGTATACAGGAGGTCTATGTGGAGTCTGCGTCTCTCTCATCATCATCACAGTGGCTATGAGATGTTGACTACCTCGCCTGGGCTACAGGAGGTCTATGTTGAGTCTGCGTGTCTCTCATCATCATCACAGTGGCTATGAGATGTTGACTACGTCGCCTGGTACACAGGAGATCTATGTGGAGTCTGCGTCTCTCTCATTATCACCACGGTGGCTATGAGATGTTGACTACCTCGCCTGGTCTACAGGAGGTCTATGTGGAGTCTGTGTCTCTCATCATCATCACAGTGGCGATGAGATGTTGACTACCTCGCCTGGTACACAGGAGGTCTATGTGGAGTCTGTGTCTCTCTCATCATCATCACGGTGGCTATGAGATGTTGACTACCTCGCCAGGTATACAGGAGGTCTATGTGGAGTCTGTGTGTCTCTCATCATCATCACGGTGTCTATGCGATGTTGACTACCTCGCCTGGTACACAGGAGGTCTATGTGGAGTCTGTGTGTCTCATCATCATCATCATCATCACGGTGGCTATGAGATGTTGACTACCTCGCCTGGTATACAGGAGGTCTATGTGGAGTCTGTGTCTCTCTCATAATCATCACGGTGGCTAAGAGATGTTGACTACCTCGCCTGGTCTACAGGAGGTCTATGTGGAGTCTGTGTCTCTCATCATCATCACAGTGGCGATGAGATGTTGACTACCTCGCCTGGTACACAGGAGGTCTATGTGGAGTCTGTGTCTCTCTCATCATCATCACGGTGGCTATGAGATGTTGACTACCTCGCCAGGTATACAGGAGGTCTATGTGGAGTCTGTGTGTCTCTCATCATCATCATCACGGTGTCTATGCGATGTTGACTACCTCGCCTGGTACACAGGAGGTCTATGTGGAGTCTGTGTGTCTCATCATCATCATCATCACGGTGGCTATGAGATGTTGACTACCTCGCCTGGTATACAGGAGGTCTATGTGGAGTCTGTGTCTCTCTCATCATCATCACGGTGGCTAAGAGATGTTGACTACCTCGCCTGGTATACATGAGGTCTATGTGGAGTCTGCGTCTCTCTCTCATCATCATCATCATCACAGTGTCTATGAGATGTTGATTACCTCGCCTGGTATACATGAGGTCTATGTGGAGTCTGTGTCTCTCTCTCATCATCATCACTGTGGCTATGAAATGTTGACTACCTCGCCTGGTATACAGGAGGTCTATGTGGAGTCTGCGTCTCTCTCATTATCACCACGGTGGCTATGAGATGTTGACTACCTCGCCTGGTTACAGGAGGTCTATTTGGAGTCTGTGTGTCTCTCATCATCATTACTGTGGCTATGAGATGTTGACTACCTCGCCTGGTACACTGGAGCTCTATTTGGAGTCTGCGTCTCTCATCACGGTGGCTATGAGATGTTGACTACCTCGACTGGTCTACAGGAGGTCTATGTGGAGTCTGCGTCTCTCTCATCATCATCATCACGGTGGCTATGAGATGTTGACTACCTCGCCTGGTATACAGGAGGTCTATGTGGAGTCTGCGTCTCTCTCATCATCACAGTGGCTATGAGATGTTGATTACCTCGCCTGGTCTACAGGAGGTCTATGTGGAGTCTGCGTCTCTCTCTCATCATCATCATCATCATCACCGTGGCTATGAGATGTTGACTACCTCGCCAGGTACACAGGAGGTCTATGTGGAGTCTGCGTCTCTCTCATTATCACCACGGTGGCTATGAGATGTTGACTACCTTGCCTGGTACACAGGAGGTCTATGTGGAGTCTGCGTCTCTCTCTCATCATCATCACGGTGGCTTTGAGATGTTGACTACCTCGCCTGGTACACTGGAGGTCTATGTGGAGACTGTTTCTCTCATCATCATCATCATCACGGTGTCTATGAGATGTTGACTACCTCGCCTGGTATACAGGAGGTCTATGTGGAGTCTGCGTCTCTCATCATCATCATCATCACGGTGGCTATGAGATGTTGACTACCTCGCCCGGTATACAGGAGGTCTGACGTGGGATTCTGTAGCCGATGACAGTGGGCCTGTCGCTTTTTCTCAACCATCCTGAATACCTCCTCTGTCAGCCAGGGTCTCTGGGGAGGTCTGGACCGCGTACCCAAAGCAGCCATTGCAGCTGCATGAGTTACAGTCCTAAACCTCGCCCATTTACCCTCGACATCAGGAGGAGTCGGGGACGATGCCAATCCCAGCCGCAAGCGATGATGAAATTCTCGCTTGCAACTTTCATCAGATAACTGAGACCAGGCCACTTTATGTTGGAATGGGGTCCTGGGTGTACACCCACCACCGGAGTGGAAGAATGGCAGGCGCATCTTACAGATGACTAGTCGATGGTCAGAGGGCAGATCAGCTCCACGGTAGGTCCTGGTATCAAGGACATGGGCTCGCATTCGCTGGTCCGTCACTATGTAGTCCAGCAGATGTTCTTGCTTGGACCCGGCATGCATCCATGATGTTGTGTGGATGCGCCGATGCCGGAACAGCGTGTTGGTAATTACAAGCCCATGGGCTGCACAAAAATCTAGCAGCCTCCTACCGTTGTTATTGAGCTGATCTGGCCCATGCCTTCCAATCACTCCAGACCAGGTGCCAGTATCATGACCAACTCGGGCATTGAAGTCACCCAACATGATGACTCTATCCCGAGGGGCCACTTTAGCCAGCACCTGTGACAGGAGGTCATAGAAGGCATGTGAGTCATCTGCTTTTGTTGCATCCCTCCACGGATGTTCATCTTCGGTGGGGGCATAAGTAACCACGACCACCATTCCTCGCCTCCGGTTGATGGGAAGGCGAGCCCAAAGTAGCCTGGGGCTTACAGCTTCCCACAGCTCACTGCCATGCTCCCACGCCCCCTTCATTATTTTGTTCAAAAGAAGACCCACGCCCTGTTGTTTGGCAGTCTGCTGCCCCGAGTAGAGGACTGTCCACCCCTCATGGTGGCAGGAGCCAGAGCCCTCCCCCCCACCCACGTCCCTTTCTGGCTCCTCCCCCCTATCCACGTCCCTTTCTGGCTCCTCCCCCCACTCACGTCCCTTTCTGGCTCCTCCCCCTACCCACGTCCCTTTCTGGCTCCTCCCCCCTATCCACGTCCCTTTCTGGCTCCTCCCCCTACCCACGTCCCTTTCTGGCTCCTCCCCCCACCCACGTCCCTTTCTGGCTCCTCCCCCCTACCACGTCCCTTCCTGGCTCCTCCCCCTACCCATGTCCCTTTCTGGCTCCTCCCCCCCACCGACGTCCCTTCCTGGCTCCTCCCCCCTATCCACGTCCCTTTCTGGCTCCTCCCCCCACTCACGTCCCTTTCTGGCTCCTCCCCCTACCCACGTCCCTTTCTGGCTCCTCCCCCCTATCCACGTCCCTTTCTGGCTCCTCCCCCTACCCACGTCCCTTTCTGGCTCCTCCCCCCACCCACGTCCCTTTCTGGCTCCTCCCCCCTACCACGTCCCTTCCTGGCTCCTCCCCCTACCCACGTCCCTTCCTGGCTCCTCCCCCCACCCACGTCCCTTTCTGGCTCCTCCCCCCTATCCACGTCCCTTTCTGGCTCCTCCCCTCACTCACGTCCCTTTCTGGCTCCTCCCCCCTACCCACGTCCCTTCCTGGCTCCTCCCCCCACCCACGTCCCTTTCTGGCTCCTCCCCCTACCCATGTCCCTTTCTGGCTCCTCCCCCCCACCCACGTACCTTCCTGGCTCCTCCCCCCTATCCACGTCCCTTTCTGGCTCCTCCCCCCACTCACGTCCCTTTCTGGCTCCTCCCCCCTACCCACGTCCCTTCCTGGCTCCTCCCCCCACCCACGTCCCTTTCTGGCTCCTCCCCCTACCCATGTCCCTTTCTGGCTCCTCCCCCCCACCCACGTACCTTCCTGGCTCCTCCCCCCTATCCACGTCCCTTTCTGGCTCCTCCCCCCACCGACGTCCCTTCCTGGCTCCTCCCCCCTACCCACGTCCCTTCCTGGCTCCTCCCCCCACCCACGTCCCTTTCTGGCTCCTCCCCCCTATCCACGTCCCTTTCTGGCTCCTCCCCCCACTCACGTCCCTTTCTGGCTCCTCCCCCCTAGCCACGTCCCTTCCTGGCTCCTCCCCCCACCCACGTCCCTTTCTGGCTCCTCCCCCTACCCATGTCCCTTTCTGGCTCCTCCCCCCCACCCACGTACCTTCCTGGCTCCTCCCCCCCACGCACGTCACTTCCTGGCTCCTCCCCCTGTATATATAATCTCTGTTGTCTCTCAGCTGCCCACTTGACGCAGCTATTTCTGCTGTGGATGTTCCACCTGAAGACGGAAGCTTGCATTGCCTCCGAAACGTCGGTATTTAATTTAGTTGATTTCATTTAGTTCATTTTACCCACGTGACTTTACCGACAAAACCAAAGAGTATGGTCACTACAGTTGTTGTACGAGGGTGGGCGTGGTGACGTCACCATTATTAACATACCTCCTCCTCCTCGTGCACCTAGCCTGGCACAAGCGCCGTGGTGACGTCACCATTATTAACATACCTCCTCCTCGTGCACCTAGCCTGGCACAAGCGCCGTGGTGTCGTCACCGCAGAGCAGCAGCTCTGGGGTCCCACGGTGGCTATGAGATGTTGACTACCTCGCCTGGTATACAGGAGGTCTATGTGGAGTCTGTGTGTCTCTCATAATCATCATCACAGTGGCTATGAGATGTTTACTACCTCGCCTGGTCTACAGGAGGTCTATGTGGAGTCTGTGTCTCTCTCATCATCATCACGGTGGCTATGAGATGTTGACTACCTCGCCTGGTCTACAGGAGGTCTATGTGGAGTCTGCGTCTCTCTCATCATCATCACGGTGGCTATGAGATGTTGACTACCTCGCCTGGTCTACAGGAGGTCTATGTGGAGTCTGTCTCTCTCATCATCATCACTGTGGCTATATGTTGACTACCTCGCCTGGGCTACAGGAGGTCTATGTGGAGTCTGTGTCTCTCATCATCATCATCATCACTGTGGCTATGAGATGTTGACTACCTCGCCTGGGCTACAGGATGTCTATGTGGAGTCTGCGTCTCTCTCATCATCATCACAGTGGCTATGAGATGTTGACTACCTCGCCTGGGCTACAGGAGGTCTATGTTGAGTCTGCGTGTCTCTCATCATCATCACGGTGGCTATGAGATGTTGACTACCTCACCTGGTACACAGGAGATCTATGTGGAGTCTGCGTCTCTCTCTCTCATCATCATCACGGTGGCTATGAGATGTTGACTACCTCGCCTGGTACACAGGAGATCTATGTGGAGTCTGTGTCTCTCTCATTATCACCACGGTGGCTATGAGATGTTGACTACCTCGCCTGGTACACAGGAGGTCTATGTGGAGTCTGCGTCTCTCTCATTATCACCACGGTGGCTATGAGATGTTGACTACCTTGCCTGGTACACAGGAGGTCTTTGTGGAGTCTGTGTCTCTCATCATCATCACAGTGGCTATGCGATGTTGACTACCTCGCTTGGTGTACAGGAGGTCTATGTGGAGTCTGTGTCTCTCTCTCATCATCATCATCATCACTGTGGCTATGAGATGTTGACTACCTCGCCTGGTACACAGGAGGTGTATGTGGAGTCTGTGTGTCTCTCATCATCATCACGGTGGCTATGAGATGTTGACTACCTCGCCAGATATACAGAAGGTCTATGTGGAGTCTGTGTCTCTCATCATCACCACGGTGGCTAGGAGATGTTGACTACCTCTTCTGGTCTACAGGAGGTCTATGTGGAATCTGCGTCTCTCTCATCATCATCACGGTGTCTATGAGATGTTGACTACCTCGCCTGGTCTACAGGAGGTCTATGTGGAGTCTGCGTCTCTCTCATCATCATCACGGTGGCTATGAGATGTTGACTACCTCGCCTGGGCTACAGGAGGTCTATGTGGAGTCTGTGTCTCTCATCATCATCATCATCACTGTGGCTATGAGATGTTGACTACCTCGCCTGGGCTACAGGAGGTCTATGTTGAGTCTGCGTGTCTCTCATCATCATCACGGTGGCTATGAGATGTTGACTACCTCAACTGGTACACAGGAGATCTATGTGGAGTCTGCGTCTCTCTCTCTCATCATCATCGTGGTGGCTATGAGATGTTGACTACCTCGCCTGGTACACAGGAGATCTATGTGGAGTCTGTGTCTCTCTCATTATCACCACGGTGGCTATGAGATGTTGACTACCTCGCCTGGTACACAGGAGGTCTATGTGGAGTCTGTGTCTCTCTCATCATCATCACGGTGGCTATGAGATGTTGACTACCTCGCCTGGTCTACAGGAGGTCTATGTTGAGTCTGTGTCTCTCTCATCATCATCATCACGGTGGCTATGCGATGTTGACTACCTCGCCTGGTGCACAGGAGATCTATGTGGAGTCTGTGTGTCTCTCATTATCATCACGGTGGCTATGAGATGTTGACTACCTCGCCTGGTACACAGGAGGTCTATATCGAGTCTGCGTGTCTCTCAACATCATCACTGTGGCTATGAAATGTTGACTACCTCGCATGGTATACAGGAGGTCTATGTGGAGTCTGCGTCTCTCTCATCATCATCACAGTGGCTATGAGATGTTGACTACCTCGCCTGGGCTACAGGAGGTCTATGTTGAGTCTGCGTGTCTCTAATCATCATCACAGTGGCTATGAGATGTTGACTACGTCGCCTGGTACACAGGAGATCTATGTGGAGTCTGCGTCTCTCTCATTATCACCACGGTGGCTATGAGATGTTGACTACCTCGCCTGGTACACAGGAGGTCTATGTGGAGTCTGTGTCTCTCTCATCATCATCACGGTGGCTATGAGATGTTGACTACCTCGCCAGGTATACAGGAGGTCTATGTGGAGTCTGTGTGTCTCTCATCATCATCATCACGGTGTCTATGCGATGTTGACTACCTCGCCTGGTACACAGGAGGTCTATGTGGAGTCTGTGTGTCTCATCATCATCATCATCACGGTGGCTATGAGATGTTGACTACCTCGCCTGGTATACAGGAGGTCTATGTGGAGTCTGTGTCTCTCTCATCATCATCACGGTGGCTAAGAGATGTTGACTACCTCGCCTGGTATACATGAGGTCTATGTGGAGTCTGCGTCTCTCTCTCATCATCATCATCACAGTGTCTATGAGATGTTGATTACCTCGCCTGGTATACATGAGGTCTATGTGGAGTCTGTGTCTCTCTCTCATCATCATCACTGTGGCTATGAAATGTTGACTACCTCGCCTGGTATACAGGAGGTCTATGTGGAGTCTGCGTCTCTCTCATTATCACCACGGTGGCTATGAGATGTTGACTACCTCGCCTGGTTACAGGAGGTCTATTTGGAGTCTGTGTGTCTCTCATCATCATTACTGTGGCTATGAGATGTTGACTACCTCGCCTGGTACACTGGAGCTCTATTTGGAGTCTGCGTCTCTCATCACGGTGGCTATGAGATGTTGACTACCTCGCCTGGTATACATGAGGTCTATGTGGAGTCTGCGTCTCTCTCTCATCATCATCACTGTGGCTATGAAATGTTGACTACCTCGCCTGGTATACAGGAGGTCTATGTGGAGTCTGCGTCTCTCTCATTATCACCACGGTGGCTATGAGATGTTGACTACCTCGCCTGGTTACAGGAGGTCTATTTGGAGTCTGTGTGTCTCTCATCATCATCACTGTGGCTATGAGATGTTGACTACCTCGCGTGGTACACTGGAGGTCTATTTGGAGTCTGCGTCTCTCATCACGGTGGCTATGAGATGTTGACTACCTCGACTGGTCTACAGGAGGTCTATGTGGAGTCTGCGTCTCTCTCATCATCATCATCACGGTGGCTATGAGATGTTGACTACCTCGCCTGGACTACAGGAGGTCTATGTGGAGTCTGCGTCTCTCTCATCATCACAGTGGCTATGAGATGTTGACTACCTCGCCTGGTCTACAGGAGGTCTATGTGGAGTCTGTGTCTCTCTCTCATCATCATCATCATCACCGTGGCTATGAGATGTTGACTACCTCGCCAGGTACACAGGAGGTCTATGTGGAGTCTGCGTCTCTCTCATTATCACCACGGTGGCTATGAGATGTTGACTACCTTGCCTGGTACACAGGAGGTCTATGTGGAGTCTGCGTCTCTCTCTCATCATCATCACGGTGGCTTTGAGATGTTGACTACCTCGCCTGGTACACTGGAGGTCTATGTGGAGACTGTTTCTCTCATCATCATCATCACGGTGTCTATGAGATGTTGACTACCTCGCCTGGTATACAGGAGGTCTATGTGGAGTCTGCGTCTCTCATCATCATCATCATCATCACGGTGGCTATGAGATGTTGACTACCTCGCCCGGTATACAGGAGGTCTATGTGGAGTCTGCGTGTCTCTCCCATCATCATCACGGTGGCTATGAGATGTTGACTACCTCGCCTGGTCTACAGGAGGTCTATGTGGAGTCTGTGTCTCTCTCATCATCATCATCACGGTGGCTATGAGATGTTGACTACCTCGCCTGGTACACAGGAGGTCTATGTGGAGTCTGTGTCTCTCTCTCATCATCATCACGGTGGCTATGAGATGTTGACTACCTCGCCTGGTATACAGGAGGTCTATGTGGAGTCTGCGTCTCTCTCAACATCATAATCTCGGTGCCTATGAGATGTTGACTACCTCGCTTGGTCTACAGGAGGTCTATGTGGAGTCTGTGTCTCTCTCTCATCATCATCACTGTGGCTATGAGATGTTGACTACCTCGCCTGGTACACAGGAGGTCTATGTGGAGTCTGCGTCTCTCTCATTATCACCACGGTGGCTATGAGATGTTGACTACCTCGCCTGGTATACAGGAGGTCTATGTGGAGTCTGCGTCTCTCTCATTATCACCACGGTGGCTATGAGATGTTGACTACCTCGCCTGGTATACAGGAGGTCTATGTGGAGTCTGCGTCTCTCTCAACATCATCATCTCGGTGCCTATGAGATGTTGACTACCTCGCTTGGTCTACAGGAGGTCTATGTGGAGTCTGTGTCTCTCTATCATCATCATCATCATGGTGGCTATTGGATGTTGACTACCTCGCTTGGTATACAGGAGGTCTATGTGGAGTCTGCGTCTCTCTCATTATCACCACGGTGGCTATGAGATGTTGACTACCTCGCCTGGTATACAGGAGGTCTATGTGGAGTCTGTGTCTCTCTCATCATCACCACGGTGGCTATGAGATTTTGACTACCTCGCCTGGTCTACAGGAGGTCTATGTGGAGTCTCTCTCATCATCATCATCACAGTGTCTATGAGATGTTGACTACCTCGCCTGGTATACAGGAGGTCTATGTGGAGTCTGCGTCTCTCTCTCATCATCATCACTGTGGCTATGAAATGTTGACTACCTCGCCTGGTACACAGAAGGTCTATGTGGAGTCTGCGTCTCTCTCTCTCATCATCATCACGGTGGCTATGAGATGTTGACTACCTCGCTTGGTCTACAGGAGGTCTATGTGGAGTCTGTGTCTCTCTCATTATCACCACGGTGGCTATGAGATGTTGACTACCTTGCCTGGTACACTGGAGGTCTATGTGGAGTCTGTGTTTCTCTCATCATCATCATCACGGTGTCTATGAGATGTTGACTACCTCGCCTGGTATACAGGAGGTCTATGTGGAGTCTGCGTCTCTCTCATTATCACCACGGTGGCTATGAGATGTTGACTACCTCGCCTGGTTACAGGAGGTCTATTTGGAGTCTGTGTGTCTCTCATCATCATCACTGTGGCTATGAGATGTTGACTACCTCGCCTGCTACACTGGAGGTCTATGTGGAGTCTGCGTCTCTCATCACGGTGGCTATGAGATGTTGACTACCTCGACTGGTCTACAGGAGGTCTATGTGGAGTCTGCGTCTCTCTCATCATCATCATCACGGTGGCTATGAGATGTTGACTACCTCGCCTGGTCTACAGGAGGTCTATGTGGAGTCTGCGTCTCTCTCATCATCACAGTGGCTATGAGATGTTGACTACCTCGCCTGGTCTACAGGAGGTCTATGTGGAGTCTGCGTCTCTCTCATCATCATCATCATCACCGTGGCTATGAGATGTTGACTACCTCGCCAGGTACACAGGAGGTCTATGTGGAGTCTGCGTCTCTCTCATTATCACCACGGTGGCTATGAGATGTTGACTACCTTGCCTGGTACACAGGAGGTCTATGTGGAGTCTGCGTCTCTCTCTCATCATCATCACGGTGGCTTTGAGATGTTGACTACCTCGCCTGGTACACTGGAGGTCTATGTGGAGACTGTTTCTCTCATCATCATCATCACGGTGTCTATGAGATGTTGACTACCTCGCCTGGTATACAGGAGGTCTATGTGGAGTCTGCGTCTCTCATCATCATCATCATCACGGTGGCTATGAGATGTTGACTACCTCGCCCGGTATACAGGAGGTCTATGTGGAGTCTGCGTGTCTCTCTCATCATCATCACGGTGGCTATGAGATGTTGACTACCTCGCCTGGTCTACAGGAGGTCTATGTGGAGTCTGTGTCTCTCTCATCATCATCATCACGGTGGCTATGAGATGTTGACTACCTCGCCTGGTACACAGGAGGTCTATGTGGAGTCTGTGTCTCTCTCTCATCATCATCACGGTGGCTATGAGATGTTGACTACCTCGCCTGGTATACAGGAGGTCTATGTGGAGTCTGCGTCTCTCTCAACATCATCATGTCGGTGCCTATGAGATGTTGACTACCTCGCTTGGTCTACAGGAGGTCTATGTGGAGTCTGTGTCTCTCTCTCATCATCATCACTGTGGCTATGAGATGTTGACTACCTCGCCTGGTACACAGGAGGTCTATGTGGAGTCTGCGTCTCTCTCTCATCATCATGGTGGC
The DNA here is from genome assembly GCF_048934315.1 of Petromyzon marinus. Taxonomy (NCBI): domain Eukaryota; kingdom Metazoa; phylum Chordata; class Hyperoartia; order Petromyzontiformes; family Petromyzontidae; genus Petromyzon; species Petromyzon marinus. The sequence continues at coordinate 104,080 of NW_027423107.1, forward strand.
TATTGGATGTTGACTACCTCGCCTGGTATACAGGAGGTCTATGTGGAGTCTGCGTCTCTCTCATTATCACCACGGTGGCTATGAGATGTTGACTACCTCGCCTGGTATACAGGAGGTCTATGTGGAGTCTGTGTCTCTCTCATCATCACCACGGTGGCTATGAGATTTTGACTACCTCGCCTGCTCTACAGGAGGTCTATGTGGAGTCTCTCTCATCATCATCATCACAGTGTCTATGAGATGTTGACTACCTCGCCTGGTATACAGGAGGTCTATGTGGAGTCTGCGTCTCTCTCTCATCATCATCACTGTGGCTATGAAATGTTGACTACCTCGCCTGGTACACAGAAGGTCTATGTGGAGTCTGCGTCTCTCTCTCTCATCATCATCATGGTGGCTATGAGATGTTGACTACCTCGCTTGGTCTACAGGAGGTCTATGTGGAGTCTGCATCTCTCTCATTATCACCACGGTGGCTATGAGATGTTGACTACCTTGCCTGGTACACTGGAGGTCTATGTGGAGTCTGTGTTTCTCTCATCATCATCATCACGGTGTCTATGAGATGTTGACTACCTCGCCTGGTATACAGGAGGTCTATGTGGAGTCTGTGTCTCTCTCTCATCATCACCACGGTGGCTATGAGATGTTGACTACCTCGCCTGGTTTACAGGAGGTCTATTTGGAGTCTGCGTCTCTCATCACGGTGGCTATGAAATGTTGACTACCTCGCCTGGTCTACAGGAGGTCTAAGTGGAGTCTGTGTCTCTCTCTCATCATCACCACGGTGGCTATGAGATGTTGACTACCTCGCCAGGTCTACAGGAGTTCTATGTGGAGTCTGTGTCTCTCTCTCATCATCACCACGGTGGCTATGAGATGTTGACTACCTCGCCTGGTACACAGGAGGTCTCTGTGGAGTCTGTGTGTCTCATCATCATCATCATCACGGTGGCTATGAGATGTTGACTACCTCGCCTGGTCTACAGGAGGTCTATGTGGAGTCTGTGTGTCTCATCATCATCACGGTGGCTATGAGATGTTGACTACCTCGCCTGGTCTACAGGAGGTCTATGTGGAGTCTGTGTCTCTCTCATCATCATCATCATCACGGTGGCTATGAGATGTTGACTACCTCGCCTGATACACAGGAGGTCTTTGTGGAGTCTGTGTCTCTCTCATCATCATCATCATCACGGTGGCTTTGAGATGTTGACTACCTCGCCTGGTCTACAGGAGGTCTATGTGGAGTCTGTCTCTCTCTCATCATCACCACAGTGGCTATGAGATGTTGACTACCTCGCCTGGTACATAGGAGGTCTATGTGGAGTCTGTGTGTCTCATCATCATCATCACGGTGGCTATGAGATGTTGACTACCTCGCCTGGTATACCGGAGGTCTATGTGGAGTCTGCGTCTCTCTCTCATCATCATCAGGGTGGCTATGAGATGTTGACTACTTCGCCTGGTACACAGGAGGTCGTGATGACGATGCCTGCTGCTGCTGCTGCTGTATATTTGGGTTTTTATTCCCGTGCACATTGTGGAATCAACGTCACCATTCGTTATTTGGGCCTGCTGCTCTGAACGTCCACCAGCGATGATGTCCCTCACTTATCAATCGCGTCGCTTTCCTGAGAAAGTAGCTCGTGGAGCAGCCTCTAGTGGCCCCTGACAAAGTGGTCACAACAACAACAACAACAAGAACAACAACAACAGCAAGGCAATGTCATCACCCGCTGCATCTGCCACTGGGGGTGCCCCCAGGCCTATGGTGAGCCACGCGTCTCACGCTCGGAGGAAGAGCCCCTTTAATAATGTCGTCAGCACGTGAACAGATATCACCAACATCGTCATCATCAACGCCACCACCCACAATTACAATCATCAAGACAACCATTATAATCATCATTAACATCATCGACACGATCATTGCAATATTGATCATCATTACAATGATCATCACGACAACCATTATAATCATCATTAACATCATCGACACGATCATTGCAATATTGATCATCATCATCATCATTACAATGATCATCACGACAACCATTATAATCATCATTAACATCATCGACACAATCATTGCAATATTGATCATCATTACAATGATCATCACGACAACCATTACAATCATCATTAACATCATCGACACGATCATTGCAATATTGATCATCATCATCATTACAATGATCATCACGACAACCATTATAATCATCATTAACATCATCGACACAATCATTGCAATATTGATCATCATTACAATGATCATCACGACAACCATTACAATCATCATTAACATCATCGACACGATCATTGCAATATTGATCATCATCATCATCATTACAATGATCATCACGACAACCATTATAATCATCATTAACATCATCGACACGATCATTGCAATGTTGATCATCATCATCATCATCATCGCTGCAATGATCGCCTGTGCTTGAGTTATTGAAGTGAAATGTCAAACCAAACACAAACTCACTACCAGAACCCAAATCCTGAGCCCGTGAGATCCTTCCTAGTCCACCATCACTCACCCTCACTCACTCACCCTCACTCTCACTCACTCACTCATTCACTCACTCACACTCACTCATTCACTCACTCACACTCACTCACCCTCACTCACACTCACTCACTCACACTCACTCACCCTCACTCACACTCACTCATTCACTCACTCTCACTCACTCATTCACTCACTCTCACTCACTCATTCACTCACTCACTCACTCTCACTCACTCACTCTCACTCACTCTCACTCACTCACTCACCATCACTCACTCACCCTCACTCTCACTCACTCATTCACTCACTCTCACTCACTCATTCACTCACTCACTCACTCTCACTCACTCACTCTCACTCACTCACTCACCATCACTCACTCACCCTCACTCTCACTCACTCATTCACTCACTCTCACTCACACTCACTCACACTCACTCACTTACACTCACTCATTCACTCACCCTCACTCACACTCACTCTCACTCACTCACTTACACTCACACTCACTCACTCACTCATTCACTCACCCTCACTCACTCATTCACTCACTCACTCATTCACTCACCCTCACTCACACTCACTCACTCACTTACACTCACACTCACTCATTCACTCACCCTCACTAACACTCACTCTCACTCACTCACCCTCACTCACTCACCCTCACTCTCACTCACTCATTCACTCACTCTCACTCACTCATTCACTCACTCACTCTCACTCACTCATTCACTCACTCACTCATTAACTCACTCACTCACACTCACTCACTCACCCTCACTCACTCACCCTCACGCTCTCACTCACCCTCACTCTCTCACTCACACTCACCCTCACGCTCTCACTCACCCTCACTCTCTCACTCACACTCATTCACTCACACTCACTCACACTCACTCTCTCTCACTCACTCTCACTCACTCACACTCACTAACACTCCCTCACACTCTCACTCACTCATTCACTCACTCACTCATTAACTCACTCACTCACACTCACTCACTCACCCTCACTCACTCACCCTCACTCTCTCACTCACCCTCACTCTCTCACTCACACTCACCCTCACTCTCTCACTCATCCTCACCCTCACACTCATTCACTCACACTCACTCACACTCACTCTCTCTCACTCACTCTCACTCACACTCACTAACACTCCCTCACACTCTCACTCACTCATTCACTCACTCACTCATTAACTCACTCACTCACACTCACTCACTCACCCTCACTCACTCACCCTCACTCTCTCACTCACCCTCACTCTCTCACTCACACTCACCCTCACTCTCTCACTCACCCTCACTCTCTCACTCACACTCATTCACTCACACTCACTCACACTCACTCTCTCTCACTCACTCTCACTCACTCACACTCACTAACACTCCCTCACACTCTCACTCACTCACTCTCACTCACTCACTCAGACTCACTCACTCACTCTCACTCACTCTCACTCACACTCACTCACTCACTCTCACTCACTCACCCTCACTCACTCACACTCACTCACTCACACTCACTCACTCATACTCACTCACTTACACTCAGTCACCCTCACTCACTCACCCTCACACTCACTCACTCACACTCACTCACTCTCACTCACAAAACTCACTCACACTCACTCACTCATTCACTCACTCACCCTCACTCATACTCACTCACTCTCACTCACTCATTCACTCACTCACCTTCACTCACTCATTCTCACTCACTCACTCACCCACTCTCACTCATACTCACTCGCTTACACTCACTCACACTCACTCACTCTCACTCACTCACGCACTCACACTCACTCACTCACACTCACTCACTCACACTCACTCACACTCACTCACACTCACTCATTCACTCACTCACACTCACTCACACTCACTCACTCACCCTCACTCACCCTCACTCACTCACACTCACTCACTCACACTCACTCACTCACACTCACTCACTCACACTCACTCACACTCACTCACTCACACTCACACACTCACTCACACTCACTCACACTCACCCTCACACTCACTCACCCTCACTCACTCACACTCACTCACCCTCACTCACTCACACTCACTCACTCACACACTCACACTCACTCACACTCACTGTCACTCACTCATCCTCACTCTCACTCACACTCACTCACACTCACCCTCACACTCACTCACCCTCACTCACTCACACTCACTCACTCACACACTCACACTCACTCACTCTCACACTCACTCATTCACTCACTCACACTCACTCACTCACCCTCACACTCCCTCACTCACACTCACCCTCACTCACTCACACTCACTCACTCTCACTCACTCACCCTCACACTCACTCACTCACACTCACTCACCCTCACTCACTCACACTCACTCACTCACCCTCACTCACTCACTCTCACTCACTCACCCTCACACTCACTCACTCACTCACACTCACTCACTCACACTCACTCACACTCACTCACTCACTCTCACTCACCCTCACTCACCCTCACCCACCCTCACACACTCACTCACACTCACTCTCACACTCACTCATTCACTCACTCACTCTCACTCACTCACCCTCACACTCACTCACTCACACTCACTCACACTCACTCACTCTCACTCACTCACCCTCACACTCACTCACTCACACTCACTCACCCTCACTCACTCACACTCACTCACTCACTCACCCTCACTCACTCACTCTCACTCACTCACCCTCACACTCACTCACTCACACTCACTCACTCTCACACTCACTCACACTCACTCACTCTCACACTCACTCACACTCACCCACCCTCACACACTCACTCACACTCACTCACTCTCACACTCACTCACACTCACTCACTCTCACACTCACTCACACTCACCCACCCTCACACACTCACTCACACTCACTCACTCTCACACTCACTCACACTCACTCACACTCACTCTCTCACTCATACTCACTCTCCCCCCTCTCCCCTCTCTCCCCCCTCTAGGGCCCCCTAAGGACCCCCCTAGGGCCCCCCTAAGGACCCCCCTAGGGCCCCCCTAAGGACCCCCTAGGGCCCCCCTAAGGACCCCCTAGAGCCCCCCTAAGGACTCCCCTAGGGCCCCCCTAAGGACCCCCCTAGAGCCCCCCTATGGCCCCCCTAAGGACCCCCCTAGAGCCCCCCTAAGGACCCCCCTATGGCCCCCCTAAGGACCCCCCTAGAGCCCCCCTAAGGAGCCCCCTAGAGCCCCCCTAAGGACCCCCCTAGGGCCCCCCTAAGGACCCCCCTAGAGCCCCCCCCTAAGGACCGCCCTATGGCCCCCCTAAGGACCCCCCTAGAGCCCAACTAAGGAGCCCCCTAGAGCCCCCCTAAGGACCCCCCTAGGGCCCCCCTAAGGACCCCCCTAGAGCCCCCCCCTAAGGACCCCCCAGGGCCCCCCTAAGGACCCCCCTAGAGCCCCCCCCTAAGGATCCCCCTAGAGCCCCCCCTAAGGATCCCCCTAGAGCCCCCCCTAAGGATCCCCCTAGAGCCCCCCCTAAGGACCCCCCAGGGCCCCCCTAAGGAGCCCCCGAGGGCCCCGCTAGGAGCTGGACCCTGGCCGTGGCGGCCGTGGGCCTGGCCCGGCCGGCCAGCACAGCCCAGCGGAGGTAGGCCGCTCCTCCACTCAGCTCCCAGGTCTCCTCGAAGCGACGGGCCAGGATCTGGGCCCCGCGGCGACGCAGGAGGCCCGTCTCCTCCAGACGCAGCTCACACATCCTCTCGTCGTCTTGGCCTGGACACACACAGACACACAGTCACACACATACACACACACACATACACACATACACAGAGTCACACACACACATACAGTCACACACATACACACAGACACACACATACACAGAGTCACACACACACACACAGACACACATACACACACACACAGTCACACACACACATACACAGAGTCACACACACACAGTCACACACACACAGAGTCACACACACAGTCACACACACAGTCACACACATACACACAGACACACAGTCACACACATACATACACAGAGTCACACACACACACAGTCACACACATACACACACACACAGTCACACACATACACATAGAGTCACACACATACACACACACACATACACACACATACACACACATACACACAGACACACACACACAGAGACACACAGATACACACAGAGTCACACACATACACACATACACAGAGTCACACACACACACATACACACACAGTCACACACATACACAGAGTCACACACACACACAGACACACATACACACACACACAGTCACACACACACATACACAGAGTCACACACACACAGTCACACACACACAGAGTCACACACACAGTCACACACACAGTCACACACATACACACACACACAGTCACACACATACACACAGTCACACACAGTCACACACAGACATACACACACATACACACAGACACACACACACATACACACAGTCACACACAGTCACACACAGACACACATACACACACACACATACACAGAGTCACACACACACATACACACAGACACACACACACATACAGTCACACACATACACACAGACACACACATACACAGAGTCACACACACACACAGACACACATACACACACACACAGTCACACACACACATACACAGAGTCACACACACACAGTCACACACACACAGAGTCACACACATACACACATACACAGAGTCACACAGTCACACACATACACACAGACACACACACACAGTCACACACACACATACACAGAGTCACACACACACAGTCACACACATACACACAGACACACAGTCACACACACACAGTCACACACACACACATACACAGAGTCACACACACACACATACACAGTCACACACATACACACATACACACAGTCACACACACACATACACAGTCACACACATACACACATACACACAGTCACACACACACATACACAGAGTCACACACACATACACACACACACAGACAGTCACACACATACACACAGTCACACACACACACATACAACAACAACAACCGCCATTCGCCACTAGGTGTCGGTGACGTCACCACGACGACACACACACATACACACAGACACACAGATACACACATACACAGAGTCACACACACAGTCACACACATACACACAGACACACAGTCACACACACACATACATACACAGAGTCACACACACACATACACACACACACATACACACAGACACACACACACAGAGACACACAGATACACACACACATACACAGAGTCACACACACATACACACACACAGTCACACACATACACACAGACACACACACACATACACAGAGTCACACACATACACACACACAGTCACACACACACAGATATACATACACACAGATATACATACACACAGATATATACACACACACACATACACACACATACACACACACACATAGAGACACACACAGTCATACATAGAGACACACACATACAGACACACACACAGATATACATACACACAGATATACATACGCACAGAGTCACACACATACAGACAGATACACACACACATACAGACACACACACAGACACACACACACAGATATACACAGATATACACACATAGAGACACACACACAGTCACACAGATACATACACACATAGATACACACATACATACACACACACACATAGAGACACACACAGTCACACACACAAATATACATACACACAGAGTCACACACAGACACAACAACAACCGCCATTCGCCACTAAGTGGCGGTGACGTCACCACGACGCTTGTGCCAGGCTATGTGCACCCTGAGGCCACGTGAAGTGTCGAACGCCCGCTGGCAGGAGGTCACGGGGCAGACCCAGGTGCCACGGGTCGACTGACTGAGATGACTGGCTGATGCACCACCTGTGCCCCCTACTGTGCCAACCTGTTGTGCTTTAGCCACCCGGCGCTCCGCTCGTTGTTGTGAGCGTCGCTCCTCCGCCCTCCGTTGTTGTTGGAGGGCGACTACCTCCAACTGCCCAGTAGCATCCTTCACGAGCCTCCTCCACAGAGGTCGATCTTGACACCGCTGGTACCAGTCATCGGCAAGTCCACTCAGCTCCACGTCCTCCTGTACCACATCACTCCATCTCTTCTCTAGCCCGTGCTGCGCCCGTTTAGCCCCCGCGATCCGGCCGAACAAAAGCTGTTTCGGCATGCGGTGGCTGGGCATGCGGGCTACATGACCCAGCCATCGCAGCCTTGCCCGCCGGAGGAGCTCAACGATGGGACCTTGCCCAGATCTTTCAAGGATTTGTGAGCTCCTCACACAATCCAGCCCGGTTAAACCCAGGATGGATCGTAGGCAGGCCAGCCTAAATATTTCTAACCGCCAAAGATGTTCCATTAGGGGGGTCCACGTTTCGCAAGCGTAGAGAAGGGAGGGAATGACCGTGGCCGAGAAGACCTGAAGCTTAGGGTGGAGAGACAGACCAGGTAGCTTCCTCACAGCGTTACGCAACCGATGAAAAGATATTGCCGCTCGACTGATTCGGAGTGAGACCTCTGCTGTTAAACTGGAGCCGGTCATAAGCACACTTCCCAGGTATGGGAAACTCTCCACTCTCTCCACAACTGTCGCACAGACACACAGACACACACAGAGACACACACAGAGACACAGAGACCCACAGAGACACACAGAGACCCACAGACACCCACAGAGACACACAGAGACAAACAGAGGCCCACAGACACCCACAGAGACACATAGAGACACACAGAGACTCACAGAGACGCACAGACACCCACAGAAACACACGGAGACACACAGACACCCACAGAGACACACAGCCACACACAGAGACCCACAGACACCCATAGAGACACACAGAGACCCACAGAGACACACAGAGACTCACAGACACCCACAGAGACACACAGAGACACACAGACACCCACAGAGACAGACAGAGACACACAGAGACACACAGAGACCCACAGAGATACACAGAGACCCACAGAGACTCACAGAGACCCACAGAGATTCACAGAGGCACACAGAGACTCACAGAGACACACTTAGACCCACAGACACCCACAGAGACACACACAGAGACCCACAGAAACACACAGAGACATACAGAGACCCACCGAGATACACAGAGACACACAGACACCCACAGAGACACACAGAGACACACAGAGACTCACAGAGACCGGCAGAGACCCGCAGAGACACACAGAGACACACAGAGACACACAGACACACAGAGACACACAGTGACACACAGACACACAGAGACACACAGAGACTCACAGAAACACACAGAGACACAGAGACACACAGAGACTCACAGAAACACACAGAGACATACAGAGACCCACCGAGATACACAGAGACACACAGACACCCACAGACACCCACAGAGACCCACAGAGACACACAGAGACTCACAGAGACCGGCAGAGACCCGCAGAGACACACAGAGACACACAGAGACTCACAGAGACACACAGAAACACACAGTGACACACAGACACACAGAGACACACAGAGACTCACAGAAACACACAGAGACACAGAGACACACAGAGACTCACAGAAACACACAGAGACATACAGAGACCCACCGAGATACACAGAGACACACAGACACCCACAGACACCCACAGAGACCCACAGAGACACACAGAGACCGGCAGAGACCTGCAGAGACACACAGAAACACACAGAGACACACAGAAACCCACAGAGACACACAGAGACACACAGAGACACAGAGAGACCCACAGAGACACACAGAGAGACACAGATCCACAGAGACACACAGAGACTCACAGAGACCGGCAGAGACCCGCAGAGACACACAGAGACACACAGAAACACACAGAGACACGCAAAGACCCACAGAGACACACAGAGACACACAGTGACACACAGACACACAGAGACACACAGAGACTCACAGAAACACACAGAGACATACAGAGACCCACCGAGATACACAGAGACACACAGACACCCACAGAGACCCACAGAGACACACAGAGACACACAGAGACCGGCAGAGACCCGCAGAGACACACAGAGACACACAGAGACACACAGACACACAGAGACACACAGAGACCCACACAGAGACACAGACAGACACACAGAGACACATAGACACACACGGAGACCCACAGAGACACACAGAGACACACAGAGACACACAGAGACACACAGAGACCTACAGAAACACACAGAGACATACAGAAACCCACAGAGACACACAGAGACACACAGAGACACAGAGAGACCCACAGAGACACACAGAGAGACACAGATCCACAGAGACACACAGAGACCCACAGAGACCCACAGAGACCCACAGAGACACACAGAGACACACAGAGACACAAAGACACACACAGAGACACACAGAGACCCACACAGAGACACAGACAGACACACAGAGACACATAGACACACACGGAGACCCACAGAGACCCACAGAGACACACAGAAACATACAGAGACACACAGAGACACACAGAGACCCGCTGAGACACACAGAGACACAAAGAAACCCACACAGACACACAGGGACACACAGAGACACACAGAAACACACAGAGACACACAGAGACACACAGAAACACAGAGACCCACAGAGACACACACAGACACACAGACACACACACAGACACCCACAGAGACCCACAGAGACCCACAGAGACACACAGAGACACACAGACACACACAGAGACCCACAGAGACACACAGAGACCCACAGAGACCCACAGACACACACAGACACACACACAGACACACCCACATAGACACACAGAGACCCAAAGAGACACACAGAGACCCACAGAGACACACAGGCACACACAGAGACACACAGAGACCCACAGACACACAGAGACACACACAGAGACCCACAGAGACACACACAGAGACCCACAGAGACACACAGAGACCCACAGACACACACAGACACACACACAGACACACACACAGACACAAACAGAGACACACACAGAGACCCACAGAGACACACAGACACACAGAGACACACACAGAGACACACAGAGACCCACAGAGACACACACAGAGACCCACAGAGACACACAGAGACCCACAGACACACACAGACACACACACAGACACACACACAGACACAAACAGAGACACACACAGAGACCCACAGAGACACACAGACACACAGAGACACACACAGAGACACACAGAGACCCACCTGCCACTAGCAACACACAGAGACACAGAGACCCATAGACACACACACAGAGACCCACAGAGACCCACAGAGACACACAGAAACACACAGAGACCCACAGAGACCCACAGAGACACACAGACACACACAGAGACACACATACACACAGAGACCCATAGACACACACAGACACACACACATAGACACACACACAGACACACACAGAGACCCACCTGCCACTAGCAACACACAGAGACCCACAGAGACACACAGAGACCCACAGAGACACACATAGACACACACAGAGACACACACATAGACACACATAGACACACACATAGACACACACAGACACACACATAGACACACACATAGACACACACAGACACACACATAGACACACAGAGACCCACCTGCCACTAGCAACACACAGACACACACATACACACACACAGACCCACACAGACACACACATAGACACACACAGACACACACATAGACACACAGAGACCCACCTGCTACTAGCAACACACAGAGACACACACAGAGACACACTCACAGACACACACACAGAGACACACACATAGACACACACATAGACACCCACAGAGACACAGAGACACACACACAGAGACACACATAGACACACACACAGAGACACACAGAGACACACACAGAGACACACACATAGACACACACAGAGACACAGAGACACACACACACAGACATACATAGACACACACAGAGACACACACAGAGACACACACAGAGACACACACAGAGACACACATAGACACACACATAGACACACACATAGACACACACAGAGACACACACAGAGACACACACATAGACACACAGAGACACACACACAGACAGAGACACACACAGAGACACACACATAGACACACCCACAGACACACACATAGACACACAGACACACACAGAGACCCATAGACACACACAGACACACACAGACACACATAGACACACACAGAGACACACACAGAGACACACACACACAAACACACACACATAGACACACACACACAGACACACACACACAGACACACACACACAGACACACACATAGACACACACATAGACACACACATAGACACACACATAGACACACACATAGACACATAGACACACACACAGACCCACCTGCCACTAGCAACACACAGAGACACACAGACACACACACATAGACACACACACATAGACACCCACAGAGATACATAGACACACACACAGAGACACACACAGAGACACACAGACACACACATAGACACACACATAGACACCCACACAGAGACACACACACACAGAGACACACACATAGACAGACCCACCTGCCACTAGCAACACACACACACACAGACACACACACAGAGACATAGACACACACACATAGACACACACACATAGACCCACACACATAGACACACAGACATAGACACACAGACATAGACATAGACACACAGACACATAGACACACACACACAGACCCACCTGCCACTAGCAACACACAGACACACACAGACAAAGATACAAAGATCCCCCGCATAGCCTTAACAGACTGTGGGGGCAAGTGCTGTTAGCGAGCACCTATTAAGGCCGGAACGGTACACGAGGGGGTGGGTGGCCAGCACCACGCCCGACCGCCTTTGTCTCCCTAGTGGCAATATTTACACACCGCACCAGGTACTCATTTGAGGCTGAGTCGACCTAGGGGAGGACCGGGACCGGTTCAGATAATCGTCACTGGTGTTGGCCGTGAGCGGGAATCGAACCCGGGTCGCCAGGTTCATAGCGCAGCGCGCTAACCACTACACTACCGCTCCCCACTAGACACACACACACACACACATAGACACACACATAGACACACACACACACACATAGACACACACATAGACACACACAGACACACACATAGACACACAGACACACACAGAGACCCATAGACACACACAGACACACATAGACACACATAGACACACAGACACACAGAGACCCACAGAGACACACAGAGACCCACAGAGACACAGAGACCCACACAGACACACACAGAGACACACACACAGACACCCACAGACACACACATAGACACACACAGACACACAGACACACACACACAGAGATCCACCTGCCACTAGCAACACACAGACACACACATACACACACATAGACACACAGACACACACAGAGACCCATAGACACACACAGACACACATAGACACACATAGACACACAGACACACAGAGACCCACAGAGACACACAGAGACCCACAGAGACACAGAGACCCACACAGACACACACAGAGACACACACACAGACACCCACAGACACACACATAGACACACACAGACACACAGACACACACACACAGAGACCCACCTGCCACTAGCAACACACAGACACACACATACACACACATAGACACATACAGACACACACACAGACACACACACAGACACACACAGACACACACAGACACACACATAGACACACACATAGACACACACACAGACACACACAGAGACACACATAGACACACACACAGACACACACATAGACACACACATAGACACACAGACACACACACAGACATAGACACACACACAGACACACACATAGACACACACATAGACACACAGACACACACATACACACACAGACACACATAGACACACACATAGACCCACAAAGACACACACATAGACACATAGACACACACAGACACACACATACACACACATAGACACACACAGAGACACACCTGCCACTAGCAACACACAGAGACACACAGACACACACAGAGACACACACATAGACACACACATAGACACACATAGACACATAGACACACACACAGACACACACAGACACACACAGAGACACATAGACACACACACAGACATACACACAAAGACACACACAGAGACACACACAGAGACACACAGAGACACACACATAGACACACACACAGAGACATAGACACACACACAGAGACACACACACATAGACACATAGACACACAGAGACACACACATAGACACACACACAGAGACACATAGACACACACACATAGACACACACACATAGACACACACACATAGACACACACATAGACACACAGAGACCCACCTGCCACTAGCAACACACAAACACACACATACACACACAGACACACACAGACACACACACAGACACACATAGACACACACAGACACACACACATAGACACACACACAGAGACACACACACACAGACACACACACAGACACACACATAGACACACACACAGAGACACACACAGAGACACACAGACACACAGAGATACACAGACACACACATAGACACACACATAGACACACACATAGACACACACACAGACACACATAAGACACACACATACACACACACATAGACACACACATAGACACACACACACATAGACACACACACAGAGACACACAGAGACACATAGACACATACAGAGACACACACACAGAGACATAGACACACACACACACATATAGACACACAGAGACCCACCTGCCACTAGCAACACACAGACCACACACACAGAGACACACCCACAGAGACACACACACACATAGACACACACACATAGACACACACACAGAGACACACACACAGAGACATAGACACACACACACACAGACACACAGAGACCCACCTGCCACTAGCAACACATAGACACACACACATAGACACACCCACAGAGACACACACACACACATAGACACACACATAGACACACACACAGAGACATAGACACACATACACACACAGAGACACATAGACACACACACACAGAGACCCACCTGCCACTAGCAACACATAGACACACACACAGAGACATAGACACATAGACACACACATAGACACACACATAGACACACACATAGACACACACAGAGACACACAGACACACATAGACACACACACAGACACACACAGAGACACACACAGAGACATAGACACACACACACACATAGACACACACACACATAGACACACACACATAGACACATAGACACACACATAGACACACACCTGCCACTAGCAACACCGGCTGCTTGCCAGGGTGCAGCTCGAGCTGGCGTGCCAGCCAGCTGCCGTCATAGTGTGCCAGCCACCAGCCCCGCGGGGTTCCCCCCCCTTGCGCCGCCCCCCCCCGATGAGGGGCCCCGGGCAGACCCCTTCACCACGAAGGGGATGCGGAAGTAACTCTGCACGCGGTTCATGGACTCGAGACCCTGCTCCTGGTGATGGCGTAGGCGGGAGAGGCGCTCCACTGTCGTGGGGGTGAGGGAGGTGGGGGGAGACACACGGGCACTGTGAACCACTGGGTGGGTGGGTGGAAGGGTGGGTGGGTGGGTGGAAGGGTGGGTGGGTGGGTGGAAGGGTGGGTGGGTGGGAGAATGGGTGAGTGGGTGGGAGAATGGGTGAGTGGGTGGGTGAATGGGTGAGTGGGTGGGTGTGTGGGTGGGAGAATGGGTGAGTGTGTGGGTGAATGGGTGAGTGAGTGGGTGAATGGGTAAGTGGGTGGGTGAATGGCTAAGTGGGTGCCTGAGTGTGTGGGTGAATGGGTGAGGTGGGTGGGTGAATGGGTGAGTTGGTGGGTGAATGGGTAAGTGGGTGCGTGAATGTGTGGGTGAATGGGTGAGTGGGTGGGAGAATGGGTGAGTGGGTGGGAGAATTGGTGAGTGGGTGGGTGAATGGGTAAGTGAATGGGTGAATGGGTGAGTGGGTGGGTGAATGGCTAAGTGGGTGCCTGAGTGTGTGGGTGAATGGGTGAGTGGGTGGGTGAATGGGTGAGTGGGTGGGTGAATGGGTGAGTTGGTGGGTGAATGGGTAAGTGGGTGCGTGAATGTGTGGGTGAATGGGTGAGTGGGTGGGAGAATGGGTGAGTGGGTGGGTGAGTGTGTGGGTGAATGGGTGAGTGAATGGGTGAATGAGTGAGTTGGTGGGTGAATGGGTAAGTGGGTGCGTGCATGTGTGGGTGAATGGGTGAGTGGGTGGGAGAATGTGTGAGTGGGTGCGTGAGTGTGTGGGTGAATGGGTGAATGTGTGGGTGAGTGCGTGAGTGGGTGAGTGGGTGCGTTAGTGTGTGGGTGAATGGGTAAGTGGGTGGGAGAATGGGTGAGTGTGTGGGTGAGTGGGTGAATGGGTAAGTGGGTGCGTGGGTGTGTGGGTGAATGGGTAAGTGGGTGGGTGAATGGTTAAGTAGGTCCGTGAGTGTGTGGGTGAATGGGTGAGTGGGTGAATGGGTAAGTGTGTGGGTGAATGGGTAAGTGGGTGGGTGAATGGGTGAGTGGGTGCGTGAGTGTGTGGGTGAATGGGTGAGTGGGTAAATGGGTAAGTGGGTGCATGAGTTTGTGGGTGAATGGGTGAGTGGGTGGGAGAATAGGTGAGTGTGTGGGTGAATGGGTGTGTGGGTGGGAGAATGGGTGTGTGTGGGTGAATGGGTGAGTGTGTGGGTGAATGGGTGAGTGTGTGGGTGAATGGGTGAGTGTGTGGGAGAATGGGTGAGTGTGTGGGTGAATGGGTGAGTGTGTGGGTGAATGGGTGAGTGTGTGGGTGAATTTGTGAGTGTGTGGGTGAATGGGTGAGTGTGTGGGTGAATGGGTGAGTGTGTGGGTGAATGGGTGAGTGGGTGGGTGAGTGGGTGAGTGGGTGAGTGGGTGGGTGAATGGGTGAGTGGGTGAGTGGGTGAGTGGGTGAGTGGGTGGGGTGAGTGGGTGAGTGGGTGGGTGAGTGGGTGAGTGGTTGGGTGAATGGGTGAGTGGGTGAGTGGGTGAGTGGGTGGGTGAATGGGTGAGTGGGTGGTGAGTGTGTGGGGTGAATGGGTGAGTGGGTGGGTGAGTGGGTGAGTGGGTGGGTGAGTGGGTGAGTGGTTGGGTGAATGGGTGAGTGGGTGAGTGGGTGAGTGGGTGGGTGAATGGGTGAGTGGGTGGGTGAGTGGGTGAGTGGTTGGGTGAATGGGTGAGTGGGTGAGTGGGTGAGTGGGTGGGTGAATGGGTGAGTGGGTGGTGAGTGTGTGGGTGAATGGGTGAGTGGGTGGGTGAGTGAGTGAGTGGGTGTGAGTGGGTGAGTGGTTGGGTGAATGGGTGAGTGGGTGAGTGGGTGAGTGGGTGGGTGAATGGGTGAGTGGGTGGGTGAGTGGGTGAGTGGGTGGGTGAGTGGGTGAGTGGTTGGGTGAATGGGTGAGTGGGTGAGTGGGTGAGTGTGGGTGGGTGAGTGGGTGAGTGGTTGGGTGAATGGGTGAGTGGGTGAGTGGGTGAGTGGGTGGGTGAATGGGTGAGTGGGTGAGTGGGTGGGTGAGTGGGTGAGTGGTTGGGTGAATGGGTGAGTGGGTGAGTGGGTGAGTGGGTGAGTGGGTGGGTGAGTGGGTGAGTGGTTGGGTGAATGGGTGAGTGGGTGATTGGGTGGAGTGGGTGGGTGAATGGGTGAGTGGGTGGTGAGTGTGTGGGTGAATGGGTGAGTGGGTGGGTGAGTGGGTGAGTGGGTGGGTGAGTGGGTGAGTGGTTGGGTGAATGGGTGAGGGTAGTGGGTGAGTGGGTGGGTGAATGGGTGAGTGGGTGGGTGAGTGGGTGAGTGGGTGGGTGAGTGGGTGAGTGGTTGGGTGAATGGGTGAGTGGGTGAGTGGGTGGGTGAGTGGGTAGTGGTTGGGTGAATGGGTGAGTGGTGAGTGGGTGAGTGGGTGGGTGAATGGGTGAGTGGGTGAGTGGGTGGTGAGTGGGTGAGTGGTTGGGTGAATGGGTGAGTGGGTGAGTGGGTGAGTGGGTGGGTGAATGGGTGAGTGGGTGGGTGAGTGTGTGGGTGAATGGGTGAGTGGGTGAGTGGGTGGGTGAGTGGGTGTGGTTGGGTGAATGGGTGAGTGGGTGAGTGGGTGAGTGGGTGGGTGAATGGGTGAGTGGGTGGGTGAGTGGGTGAGTGGTTGGGTGAATGGGTGAGTGGGTGAGTGGGTGAGTGGGTGGGTGAATGGGTGAGTGGGTGGTGAGTGTGTGGGTGAATGGGTGAGTGGGTGGGTGAGTGGGTGAGTGGGTGGGTGAGTGGGTGAGTGGTTGGGTGAATGGGTGAGTGGGTGAGTGGGTGAGTGGGTGGGTTGAATGGGTGAGTGGGTGGGTGAGTGGGTGGGTGTGGGTGAGTGTGTGAGTGAGTGGGTGAGTGAGTGGGTGAGTGGGTGAGTGGGTGAGTGGGTGGGTGAATGGGTGAGTGGGTGAGTGGGTGAGTGAGTGGGTGGGTGAATGGGTGAATGGGTGAGTGGGTGGGTGAGTGGGTGAGTGGGGTGAGTGGTTGGGTGAATGGGTGAGTGGGTGAGTGGGTGAGTGGGTGGGTGAATGGGTGAGTGGGTGGTGAGTGTGTGGGTGAATGGGTGAGTGGGTGGGTGAGTGGGTGAGTGGGTGGTGGTGGGTGAGTGGTTGGGTGAATGGGTGAGTGGTGGGTGAGGTGGGTGAGTGGGTGGGTGAATGGGTGAGTGGGTGGGTGAGTGGGTGAGTGGGTGGGTGAGTGGGGTGAGTGGTTGGGTGAATGGGTGAGTGGGTGAGTGGGTGAGTGGGTGGGTGAGTGGGTGAGTGGTTGGGTGAATGGGTGAGTGGGTGAGTGGGTGAGTGGGTGGGTGAATGGGTGAGTGGGTGAGTGGGGTGAGTGAGTGGGTGGGTGAATGGGTGAATGGGTGAGTGGGTGGGTGAGTGGGTGAGTGGGTGGGTGAGTGGTTGGGTGGGGTGGTGAGTGGGTGAGTGGGTGGGTGAGTGGGTGAGTGGGTTGGGTGAGTGGGTGGGTGGTTGGGTGGGTGAGTGGGTGGTGAGTGGGTGAGTGGTTGGGTGAGTGGGTGAGTGGGTGAGTGAGTGAGTGAGTGGGTGGTGAGTGGGTGAGTGGTTGGGTGAATGGGTGAGTGGGTGAGTGGGTGAGTGGGTGGGTGAATGGGTGAGTGGGTGAGTGGGTGAGTGAGTGGGGGGTGAATGGGTGAATGGGTGAGTGGGTGGGTGAGTGGGTGAGTGGGTGGGTGAGTGGTTGGGTGGGTGGTGAGTGGGTGAGTGGGTGGGTGAGGGTGAGTGGTTGGGTGAGTGGGTGGGTGGTTGGGTGGGTGAGTGGGTGGTGAGTGGGTGAGTGGTTGGGTGAGTGGGTGAGTGGGTGGGTGAGTGGGTGAGTGGGTGGTGAGTGGGTGAGTGGTTGGGTGAATGGGTGAGTGGGTGAGTGGGTGAGTGGGTGGGTGAATGGGTGAGTGGGTGAGTGGGTGAGTGAGTGGGTGGGTGAATGGGTGAATGGGTGAGTGGGTGGGTGAGTGGGTGAGTGGGTGGGTGAGTGGTTGGGTGGGTGGTGAGTGGGTGAGTGGGTGGGTGAGTGGGTGAGTGGTTGGGTGAGTGGGTGGGTGGTTGGGTGGGTGAGTGGGTGGTGAGTGGGTGAGTGGTTGGGTGAGTGGGTGAGTGGGTGGGTGAGTGGGTGAGTGGGTGGTGAGTGGGTGGTGAGTGGGTGGTGAGTGGGTGAGTGGGTGAGTGGGTGGGTGAATGGGTGAGAGGGTGAGTGGGTGAGTGAGTGGGTGGGTGAATGGGTGAATGGGTGAGTGGGTGGGTGAGTGGGTGAGTGGGTGGATGAGTGGTTGGGTGGGTGGTGAGTGGGTGAGTGGGTGGGTGAGTGGGTGAGTGGTTGGGTGAGGTGGGTGGGTGGTTGGGTGGGTGAGTGGGTGGTGAGTGGGTGAGTGGTTGGGTGAGTGGGTGAGTGTGTGGGTGAGTGGGTGAGTGGTTGGGTGAGTGGGTGAGTGGTTGGGTGAGTGGGTGAGTGGTTGGGTGAGTGGTGGGTGGGTGAGTGGGTGAGTGAGTGGGTGGGTGAATGGGTGAATGGGTGAGTGGTGGGTGAGTGGGTGAGTGGGTGGGTGAGTGTTTGGGTGGGTGGTGAGTGGGTGAGTGGGTGGGTGAGTGGGTGAGTGGTTGGGTGAGTGGGTGGGTGGTTGGGTGGGTGAGTGGGTGGTGAATGGGGTGAGTGGTTGGGTGAGTGGGTGAGTGGTTGGGTGAGTGGGTGGGTGGTTGGGTGGGTGAGTGGGTGGTGAGTGGGTGAGTGGTTGGGTGAGTGGGTGAGTGGGTGGTGAGTGGGTGGTGAGTGGGTGGTGAGTGGGTGAGTGGGTGAGTGGGTGGGTGAATGGGTGAGTGGGTGAGTGGGTGAGTGAGTGGGTGGGTGAATGGGTGAATGGGTGAGTGGGTGGGTGAGTGGGTGAGTGGGTGGGTGAGTGGTTGGGTGGGTGGTGAGTGGGTGAGTGGGTGGGTGAGTGGGTGAGTGGTTGGGTGAGTGGGTGGGTGTTTGGGTGGTGAGTGGGTGGTGAGTGGGTGAGTGGTTGGGTGAGTGGGTGAGTGGGTGGGTGAGTGGGTGAGTGGTTGGGTGAGTGGGTGAGTGGTTGGGTGAGTGGGTGAGTGGTTGGGTGAGTGGGTGGGTGGGTGAGTGGGTGAGTGAGTGGGTGGGTGAATGGGTGAATGGGTGAGTGGTTGGGTGAGTGGGTGAGTGGGTGGGTGAGTGGTTGGGGTGGGTGGTGAGTGGGTGAGTGGGTGGGTGAGTGGGTGAATGTGTGGGTGAGTGCGTGAGTGGGTGAGTGGGTGCGTTAGTGTGTGGGTGAATGGGTAAGTGGGTGGGAGAATGGGTGGTGTGTGGGTGAGTGGGTGAATGGGTAAGTGGGTGCGTGGGTGTGTGGGTGAATGGGTAAGTGGGTGGGTGAATGGTTAAGTAGGTCCGTGAGTGTGTGGGGTGAATGGGTGAGTGGGTGAATGGGTAAGTGTGTGGGTGAATGGGTAAGTGGGTGGGTGAATGGGTGAGTGGGTGCGTGAGTGTGTGGGTGAATGGGTGAGTGGGTAAATGGGTAAGTGGGTGCATGAGTTTGTGGGTGAATGGGTGAGTGGGTGGGAGAATAGGTGAGTGTGTGGGTGAATGGGTGTGTGGGTGGGAGAATGGGTGTGTGTGGGTGAATGGGTGAGTGTGTGGGTGAATGGGTGAGTGTGTGGGTGAATGGGTGAGTGTGTGGGAGAATGGGTGGTGTGTGGGTGAATGGGTGAGTGTGTGGGTGAATGGGTGAGTGTGTGGGTGAATTTGTGAGTGTGTGGGTGAATGGGTGAGTGTGTGGGTGAATGGGTGAGTGTGTGGGTGAATGGGTGAGTGGGTGGGTGAGTGGGTGAGTGGGTGAGTGGGTGGGTGAATGGGTGAGTGGGTGAGTGGGTGAGTGGGTGAGTGGGTGGGTGAGTGGGTGAGTGGGTGGGTGAGTGGGTGAGTGGTTGGGTGAATGGGTGAGTGGGTGAGTGGGTGAGTGGGTGGGTGAATGGGTGAGTGGGTGGTGAGTGTGTGGGTGAATGGGTGAGTGGGTGGGTGAGTGGGTGAGTGGGTGGGTGAGTGGGTGAGTGGTTGGGTGAATGGGTGAGTGGGTGAGTGGGTGAGTGGTTGGGTGAATGGGTGAGTGGGTGGGTGAGTGGGTGAGTGGTTGGGTGAATGGGTGAGTGGGTGAGTGGGTGAGTGGGTGGGTGAATGGGTGAGTGGGTGGTGAGTGTGTGGGTGAATGGGTGAGTGGGTGGGTGAGTGGGTGAGTGGGTGGGTGAGTGGGGGAGTGGTTGGGTGAATGGGTGAGTGGGTGAGTGGGTGAGTGGGTGGGTGAATGGGTGAGTGGGGTGGGTGAGTGGGTGAGTGGGTGGGTGAGTGGGTGAGTGGTTGGGTGAATGGGTGAGTGGGTGAGTGGGTGAGTGGGTGGGTGAGTGGGTGAGTGGTTGGGTGAATGGGTGAGTGGGTGAGTGGTGAGTGGGTGGGTGAATGGGTGAGTGGGTGAGTGGGTGGTGTGAGTGGGTGAGTGGTTGGGTGAATGGGTGAGTGGGTGAGTGGGTGAGTGGGTGAGTGGGTGGGTGAGTGGGTGAGTGGTTGGGTGAATGGGTGAGTGGGTGATTGGGTGAGTGGGTGGGTGAATGGGTGAGTGGGTGGTGGAGTGTGTGGGTGAATGGGTGAGTGGGTGGGTGAGGGGTGAGTGGGGGTGGGTGAGTGGGTGAGTGGTTGGGTGAGTGGGTGAGTGGGTGAGTGGGTGAGTGGGTGGGTGAATGGGTGAGTGGGGGGTGGGGGTGGGTGTGGGTGGGTGGGAGTGGTTGGGTGAATGGGTGAGTGGGTGAGTGGGTGGGTGGGTGAGGGGGTGAGTGGTTGGGTGAATGGGTGAGTGGGTGGGAGTGGGTGAGTGGTGGGGGTGAGTGGAGGTGGGGTGGGTGAGTGGGGTGGGGGTGGGTGAGGGGTGTGGGTGAGTGGGGAGTGGGTGGGGTGTGGGGTGGGTGGTGAGTGGTGATGGGTGAGTGGGGTGAGTGGGTGGGTGAGTGGGTGAGTGGTTGGGTGAATGGGTGAGTGGGTGATGGTGTGAGTGGGTGGGTGAATGGGTGAGTGGGTGGGTGGAGTGGGTGAGTGGTTGGGTGAATGGGGGTGGGTGAGTGGGTGAGTGGGTGGGTGAATGGGTGAGTGGGTGGTGAGTGTGTGGGTGAATGGGTGAGTGGGTGTGTGAGTGGGTGAGTGGGTGGGTGAGTGGGTGAGTGGTTGGGTGAATGGGTGAGTGGGTGAGTGGGTGAGTGGGTGGGTGAGTGGGTGTGGTGGGTGATGGTGTGTGAGTGGGTGAGTGTGGATGGGTGAGTGAGTGGGTGAGTGGGTGAGGGGTGAGTGGTGGGTGATGGGTGAGTGGGTGGGTGAGTGGGTGAGTGGTGAGTGGGTGATGGGTGAATGGGTGAGTGGGTGGGGTGAGGTGGGTGAGTGGGTGAGTGGTTGGGTGAATGGGTGAGTGGGTGAGTGGGTGAGTGGGTGGGTGAATGGGTGAGTGGGTGGTGAGGGTGTGGGTGAATGGGTGAGTGGGTGGGTGAGTGGGTGAGTGGGTGGGTGAGTGGGTGAGTGGTTGGGTGAATGGGTGAGTGGGTGAGTGGGTGAGTGGGTGGGTGAATGGGTGAGTGGGTGGGTGAGTGGGTGAGTGGGTGGGTGAGTGGGGTGAGTGGTTGGGTGAATGGGTGAGTGGGTGAGAGGGGTGAGGTGGGTGGGTGAGTGGGTAGTGGTTCACACAGCCAGCCCCAAACCCTCACCCAGAACTCACACAGCCAGCCCCAAACCCTCACCCAGAACTGACACTGCCAGCCTCAAACACTCACCCAGAACTCACACAACCAGCCCCAAACAGTCACCCAGAACTCACACAGCCAGCCCCAAACACTCACCCAGAACTCACACAGCCAGCTCCAAACCCTCACCCAGAACTCACACAGCCAGCCCCAAACACTCACCCAGAACTCACACAATCAGCCCCAAACACTCACCCAGAACTCACACAGCCAGCCCCAAATCCTCACCTAAAACTCACTCAGCCAGCCCCAAACACTCACCCAGAACTCACACAGCCAGCCCCAAACACTCACCCAGAACTCACACAGCCAGCCCCAACACTCACCGAGAACTCACACAGCCAGGCCCAAACACTCACCCAGAACTCACACAGCCAGCCCCAGCACTCACCCAGAACTCACACAGCCAGCCCCAAACACTCACCCAGAACTCACCAGCCAGCCCCAAACACTCACCCAGAACTCACACAACCAGCCCCAAACACTCACCCAGAACTCACACAGAAAGCCCCAAACACTCTCCCAGAACTCACATGGCCAGCACCAAACACTCACCCAGAACTCACACAGCCACCCCGAAACACTCACCCAGAACTCACACAGCCAGCCCCAAACACTCACTCAGAACTCACACGGCCAGCACAAACACTCACCCAGAACTCACACAGATAGCTCCAAACACTCACCCAGAACTCACACAGCCAGCCCCAAACACTGACCCAGAACTCACACAGCCAGCCCCAAACACTCACCCAGAACTCACACCGCCAGCCCCAATCCCTCACCCAGAACTCACACAGCAGCCCCAATCCCTCACCCAGAACTCACACATCCAGCCCAAACACTCACACAGAACTCACACAGCCAGCTCCAAACACTCCACCTAAAACTCACTCAGCCAGCCCC